>NW_025223501.1:5847504-5970004 GCF_014066325.1 Apis laboriosa
TTCTCGAATATTTCGTCGAATAAATCGTTTTAAATCTTTTATCGCTTTGAGGAGAGTTTAATATTCGGGAAGTTTCCTTGCCCCGATGTTTCAAGACCATCAACCGACGCTTTTAAGACTTTCATAATTTTCGAAATACTCCGGATCATAGGATACTCGTCAAATACTTAAAAGAGCGTTCAATTCCATTTGAAGTTTACATAAGGAACATTAAGGAGCGGGATCGTTTCTATAGAATTTCATTAATGTAATAGTACAGTGATATTAAAACATAATATTTAGAACCGTTCTACCAAATACTGGATGCATCTCGATTTGCGAAATCAATTTTTATCAATATTTTTACGTACCATGCTCTCCCGCAAATAGAAATCGTGAAATATTAATGATTATCGACAATTTATAATATTTGCATAATTTACAGGTTCAATTTTACGATCTTGCTTTTAAAATAAGCTTCGGTATCCCTTAAAAATACCACAGGCCTCTATTAATCTGTCAGATTGATAAAGATTGATTTTAAACGTACGTGGCGTTGATTGAGAGGAAATCCACTAAATCGCTTCCTTTTTTTTCATTTTTTATTTATTTATTATTATTTTTTTTTTTCTATCAAAATTTATCAACACGCAATTTCGCCGAACCGAAAATGAGAAAATTCTACGAAAGTATTAATTTTCAATTCGAAGTGATCGATGGATTCCATTATGTCCGTGTATAAACGAAGGGCGGAGAGGAAAAAAAAATTATTATTAATTTTCACGCAAATAAGTTGAATTAAATTCTAAATTTATCGATAATTCTATCCGAATTGTAAATGTGCGATCTGTAATATAATGTAATTCGTGAAATGATTAAAATCATTGATTGATAAGCGATCCCGCGTATACCGCTATGGGAATTATTATAAATAATTCTAAACGAATTTCTAAAACTCGTTATCAGTTTTCGCTTACAGCAATTGTAATTTTACGCGATTCTGCGAAAGTCAAACAGCGTGGAATCAAGTAATTTGGAAAATCAAATAACTCTGCACCATAGTGATCGATGCATAGTTTGTGGGAATATTAATGTTTTAATAGAAACACGCGTGTATATTTGTTCCGAAATGCGGATCAATTATCGATAAACATTGGACAACATTGCTTAATAAACAATAAATTTTCCAATTCCCTCTTAGTCTCTGCGTATATGGACTTAACCTCAAACTCGTCGATACACCACGTGTAAACAAAGTCGTTTAGTCGAAATAGTCAAATATCACGAAGAAAAAGAATAGATAAAAGAAAATTTGTTCGTTCACATTTAAGAAAAGATTAATGATTGTATCGTGAATGATGTGAATGACAATATGGAATTTCTGAAAATTATATTTATAACTGTTATATTTTCGGATCATGACTCGATGAATTATATATCGTTGGAATTTCGATAGAGCCGATTGATGCATATGAAATTTCATCGAACAACGCTGCGCTGAACATTAAAGAAGCTAATTAAATCTGGTAACTGAATATTCAAATTTTCTGTGAATACGTAATACTTGAAAACATATCATTAAATAAAGATTTGAATATAAAAAAAAAAAAAGATCAAGACGTGTGAAAAATATAATGTCAAATTCTTTCTATGAATTTTATAATGCGTATTAAATATTTTTAATTTATTTCTTTTTATCTTTTTTATCGATACACGTGTATATATATTAAATAATTTTTTTTTTTTTTTAGATACTTCAAGAGATGGTGTTCAATCGACAGGGAAGCATTTCCTGCGAAGAATTTATACGTTTCTCGTCGAGAATTTCAGAATTCTGGTCATCGTTTCGTTTTAAAATTTAATTACGCTTACATCATGTAATTTATTTCTGTAATTTCGATATTCGTATCAAAGCAAACGAATAACTTTATACCTGGAATTTCGTACGCGTCCATATCACGTATTACATAATTAACTAACAATTATGTAACAGTTTCAAAAAGGTATTGTCGCGAATTAATTCCATTCGAATCGGGATTATCGTTTATTTTTGATACAAGGATGGATCTATGCACCGATCCCTGGGCTCGATGCGAATTTTTCGAGAAAGTTGTTTTTCAAAAAACATTTTACACTTTATACCTTTTCTTCTATTGGCAATCGTCCACATCTAGGACGTGAAAACAGCCTTTCGAATTTGAGAACGAAAAAATATTTTTCTTTAATATCTCGTCAATTTGACTATGAAAATTATATATTTTTCAATGATAAATATAACTATGTATATTTCTAAAACATTCTAACAAGTTTTTCTATTATAGTATAATTTTCTTTTAATTGTACTTAATCTAACTATCTTAAATTGACGATAAAATAAATCTGTATGACGATAAAATAAATGTCTAGCTGCGATTAATAGTGAGATAGATAAAAAAGAGATTAATAAATTTGTTGCTCAAAGAATACATATATTTATATAAACGAAACAATATGTATCGAATTTTTTAACATATGTACATTTTTACATTATTTAATGGAATAATACACGTAACTTGATTTACACAATATCAATGAATAAATATGTTGACGCTCATCGTTTATAAGCGATGCAACCTTTTTTATCATATATCCCGGTAAGAGCCAAGTCTGGAATATATGGCGTTTGTTTCCTTCTTTCGTACGTAAGAGGCAAAACTGTTGGAATTTTGTATTCGATGTAATTCATTGGATATTTAAAGATGTACGATAACGTCATTCCTGGTGCACATTGATACTCGTATTCATCGGAAGTAAAGAACACTAAAGGATGGAAAGTACCGGTACGGTCCTTGTACGTGCTACGTTGAAGTTGCACTATCTGTGAAAAGATACGATACTTTTTTAATTTCTCGAGAATTACAGAAAGTTTTCTTCTTAAAAAAAAAAAAGTAAAAACAAACGTGATATAAATTTAAATGTAATCTCGAGTCGAGTTTTAACGATTCAACGACTTACGATAACTAATTTACTTTAACCTAACCTAAATGATATAATCTTAACGATAAGGAATTAGAATCGAGACTGTGGATCGTTGAATGGCAAAAGAAGAAAATCAACAAGTTTAAATAAGATTTGAGGAAGAAAATATGAAGATAGAGAAAATATATATATCGGAAGAGGAAAAGCTGAGATAAAACAGAATCCTTTTGCATACGCGCCAACTATTTGGTAGGAACAGCCAGCACATGTGTATTTCCAAGACTGGGGCGAAGGAAAAATCTTTGAAGGTAGAGAGCAGAAATTCAGGAAAAAAAGAGAGAAGACTGGAAATGTCTAGAGAAAAGTGGATAAAGAAAGTTTGAGAAAAGATATACGATATAGATTTTTTCCAAGAATAACTCATCTTTCTTCAAACGTGTAACGCAGTTGCTGAAACGACACTTATTTTCTTCAAAATTATCGCCAGCTAGATCGATAATACGGAAACTGGAAAAATATCGAACTCGATGAATATTTTAAAGAAACGCGATATCGAGTAAAATCTTTCCAAACTTTTTTTTTTTTTCCTTTCTTTTCTATTATTATGAATCAATAATAAAAGAAAAAATCAACATTATAGAAAAGATTATATATAATAAAAATTGAAAATCTCGTACGAATCGAAACATACACGTACATAAAAGCATTGCACAAAATTCCATGTGTCGAATGCAATAAATTCAATACCTACATTATGTTATATATCACGTGTCAACGAGTCAAATAAACTTTCATACCCGATAGACTCGTATTGAATAACGATTGGCGAACAGAACAGTCCGTGGCACAGACCGATCGTTTCGTTCGATTAAACGTACATTTGAAATGATTTTCGGAACGAACGATTTAATTAATTCGAATATTATCGTAATTTCGTAAATATTATCGTAAAGGGAAAAAACTAATCAATCGCAAAATTATACATTTAAAATGTAAACGAATTATATATAATCTATTTACTTTGAACAGATCATCAATTTCCTTCATGCGCTTTTGATCGATCGTGGAGATGTCATTCGTCTGCACCATTAAATTACGATTAATGCTACGACGCATCGTGTCCGCGACGATTTCAGGTCTTGGACTGTACGGAGTTTTCTGCATTCCCCATTCGTACGATGGCATCTACGAGCGATAGGAGAATAATAGATGTTCATAGTGCAAATGTTTACTAATCATGAATATTTCTTTCGTTTATCAAATTTATTGATATATTCTTAGATACCATTATTAATATTTAATTATTTTTATTCTGTTTTTTCAAATCTGTTTGAAAGTATCCGTATCTTTCCACGAGATACGAGAGTGAGCGAAGGAGAAATTTTAAAAAACTCACTGCTAAATATTTTTATTTACATTCACGTGTATCGAAGTTCCATCGTTTCTTTCGTGTGTTAGAAAAATATATAGATATGACAAAACAAAGAATCATTTATAAAATTTGTGCAACAATTGAAAATTAAATTTTTTTTCTCTCACGAATCATCGATTAGATAGAAATAATGTTAGTAACGTAATATTCTCTTTTGAGAAGAAGAAAACTTACCGACAATTTTGATAATGTTTCGTTTCTATAATTTTGAAAGTAACCTATCTTTCCACCCTCGAATAAAGAGACACCCAACTTGGTCGGTGGATAAGCGCCCATAAAAGGTGGCATTAACGAAGGTGGATAATAGGTGGCCTGAGTTTCCGATATTGTTTTGCTAGTTGCCATCGTAGATCTTTTTGAATAATAAATACCGATTGAAAAAAAATAAATATATCTTTTGTACTTTACATTTTTCACATTTTCGAATCGAATCAATAGATTATTGAACGAGTTAAATTTTTCATTGAACAAATGAATAAAAATTTTCACTTTTTTTTCCTCTCTCTCCCCCTCTCCTTATATTCGAGCGATAGTAGCGAAGCATATCGAATAAAAATGAAAACTGCATTACAAATAGCGATATTGCATCATTTGATATACATAAATTTCAAATTATTCGAGAAAATTTTAATTTCTCGAAATATCAATTTCAAAAAAAATTAAAATATAAATATCTTAAAACTTTCGTTATTTCTTTTGAATTTTCACGATTACTTTTACACTTATTCAATATCGATCAAATTAAACGAATAAGAGTGGGAAAAAGAACACGGTTACGGTTTTTGCGTAACATTTGACGATGGATCAGAAAGGTCTTGGATTGTAAATATGACATAATAAGATATAAAAATGACTAATTTCTTAATTTCTTCTCTAATATGCCGTATTTTTGAATTTAATTTTGCGATCTTAAATTTTCATTGAGATTTTCTTATTATGACTGAATAACATTTTATCTTTATACGCAGATCTATCTCGCATAGTTCAATACTCGTGATACAACTATGTAACGATGTAAGAAACTGTCGAGCGTGTAATATCATCATTCCAACGATCACGTATCGTTCATCATGATATGATTAATTATAAACTTTCGGTAAAGAGTATTTGATATATCATTACATTACGTTTCATACGTGTTAAGAAACTTTAATTTTTTTATTAAATGTCGAGCAATTAATCGTAATTAAAAAAAATAAATTTCATAAAGTTACATTTTGCAAAATCGTAACAGTTTTATAAGAAAAAGAAAACTATAAAAATATAATTTCAATCGTTAAAAAATTTATTCAAATTTGCTAAGAAATAAATTTTTTTATTTTTAATCATGGAAAAATGTTTTTGATCCATTTGTTATATTATATAAATTTATTATAAGAATAATTATATCGAAATTTTCGATCATATTATTTTATCGATCCGAAAACGTTTTTTCTTTTTTCTAAAAATAAATGTATCGATTCATATGGTTCAACAATTATTATTATCATTTTTTTATCGTTGTGCACGATCGAACGATTAAATTGTCCAATCAAAAATAATAAATAAGACAGACAATTTTTTCTCGAATTAATTAAAAGTCGTTTCGACTTGATCGATATTGTGAAAATAAGAGCGACTTTGAAAATGATCGACTCGGAAGGTAAATCAAAAGTTGCTTTGTTGTTTGACAAAATTGACCAACGATGAAAAAAACATTGAAAAATGTTTCGTGATATATTCGTTCAAATCTGTTCGATATAATTGATTATAATATGATTTTATATATGAATGGAATTGCGTAATCGGTGTCATGCAACAAATAAATGATAAATGACATTGGAAAAAATATATCGAGTAGCACAAAACGCATGATGCATTATCATATGATACAATATTACATATGATACAATTCGAACGATTTAAATTCACAAATATTACGATTTCAAAACAATAACACAATAAGAAGGTGAAAATTATTCTATTCATGAATGAATATTGGAATAAAATATTGGAATAAATTTTAAATTCATAAATATTACGATTTCAAAACAATAATACGACAAGAAGGTGAAAATCATTCTATTCGTGAACAAATATCACATTAAAAATAAATTTTTCCGATTATTCTGCAACGAAAGTGAAAAATCGAGCATAAAAATAATTGTTAAAATCACCAATCAGATGTCGCGATTTCTGAACGAAAACTCTTCTCGAAAATGATTGGACGTAAACTTTAAGATGTGAAAAAACAGATCTCATCAAAGTTAAGTAAAGAGAAAGAGAAATATTTGTTCTAGAAAATCTAGTATTATCTAATATCTTTTGCAGAAAAATAATTGTTAAAATTGCCAATCAGATGTCGCGATTTCTCAACGAAAGCTCTTCTCGAAAATGATTGGACGTAAACTTTAAGATGTGAAAAAACACATCTCATCAAGGTTAAGTAAAGAGAAAGAGAGATATTTGCTCTAGAAGAGCTAGTATTATCTAATATTTCTAGTATTATCTAATATTTTTTGCAGAAAAATAATTGTTAAAATTGCCAATCAGATGTCGCGATTTCTCAACGAAAACTCTTCTCGAAAATGATTGGACGTAAACTTTAAGATGTGAAAAAACACATCTCATCAAGGTTAAGTAAAGAGAAAGAGAGATATTTGCTCTAGAAGATCTAGTATTATCTAATATTTTTTGCAGAAAAATAATTGTTAAAATTGCCAATCAGATGTCGCGATTTCTGAACGAAAACTCTTCTCGAAAATGATTGGACGTAAACTTTAAAATGTAAAAAAACACATCTCATCAAGGTTAAGTAAAGAGAAAGAAAGATATTTGTTCTAGAAAATCTAGTATTGTCTAATATCTTTAAGAATTAGCATATTTTAATTAAGCATAATTATTAATTTCAATTTTGTAAAATGTCGACATATGAATTTTCATTTTCCCATTTATCTTTTGATTTTCGTATTTTTTAAACGAATATAACTAACATTAGAAATAAATATTTATCTTGTCGTTGATAATTTATTTTTAACTGCTTTTTTAAACGCTCGAACATGCTCGATTTCTTAATCCATATTCTTAAGCCAATTTAAGCCTTATATCAAGAATAGATTAAAAATTCAATTGAAAATTCATCTTGCTTAAAGGTGGATGAATAAAGTATAAATAGGATTGATAAAAAAAAAATTATTATTTTAATTGCTTCATCGCTTATGAACTTTCAACAATGTTGAAATATTACACTAATGAAAAAACTATAAACTTCTTGAATATAATATCAAAAATAATTCCAGTGAAATGTATAAATACCATCTGCTGTTGTAAATACTTAAGACGATAATGATTTAATATTATCAATCAATAATTGATTTTTATGAGATTTTTCTTTTTTTTTTTTTTTTACATATTAAAAATAAAAATTCATAGACTCGATATATCTCGAACAGACAAAAAGAAAGTGTGATAGAACTCTATTATATTTATTAAAAAAAATAAGAAATACATATTGTAGATAATAATTAATAGTTATTACTACTAGATTATAAAATTATTTGTTCGTTATATCATTTGTTTAATTTATCGAATCTTCCTCTTTAAATGAATTATTACTTATATCAAGATATGGAAACATTTTAATCTTGATATTTATATATACATATATATATATACACAATATATATATATATATATATATATATATATATATATACATATATATTTTGATATTAATTTATCTTCGTCCGATTTATCTTCCCCTTTTCCTTTCGCTTATTCGAATTATTATCTTTATATGAATTATAAATATCATTACATTCGTTAAAATAAATAGTGCTTCTCGTTCAGGTGAGAAGTAAGCATTACACTTTTTCTATAAAAAAAAAAAAAAAATAACTTTTTTTTCTATTAATTTTTTCTATTAATTTCATGACATTGATTTAAATGTTATTATTTTAAAAGTTTTAATATTAACGCGAAAAATGGCTGATAAAGAAAGATATTTGCAAATAATTTTAATTTTAAATCTATTGTTACAATTTTGTTCCTCGACAAATAACAAGGATAAATACACATTGGAATCTGTGCACATTGTAAGTATATTTGTATCATTTCATAAAATAGTTAAATTAGTGCATCTAGTGCATTTGACCCAAATTTGATTGAACAATTTTTAGAAATTTATTAAAAAAAAAATTGATTATATTCGATTAAAATAATCTTAACGTTATTAGAAATTATGTTTTTCAAAATGTAGATAATGTTTTCACTTTTTAAACACATTTATCTTCAAATGTTTCTTATAAAAAAAATCGATTATTTAAAATGTTTTTCACAAAATTATTTTATGACATGTGTTTTTTTATATTTTTGATAACGAATCTATTCTATCTATCGCGTTTATATCCTATCTTATACATTCAATCGCTAAAATATTAAAGTAATATTCATTTTTATTTCTACAATGATAAATCTTCATATTTCATCGCATTCCTAAACAATCGTAAGTAATCATCGTATATAAGCGATCCGTGAATGATTTTATTATTATTAGACAATTTGTTTTTTTTTTGTAAAAATACAAAAAGAATTATCAATGATAATGTATAATAAAATTCTATTTTTGACCATTAATCAATGCGAAATAAATTGATTTCAATATTTTATCGAATGGAGAACAAAAAATAATTATCAGAATATTATTTTGTTTAATTATCGTTGACAAACGTGTGAAATGATGAAAAGTAGTTTTTTTTTAAAAATAGTCTTTGGATAGCGTGTGCACTTGATATTTTCTATTCATTAACATTCCATGATTTCAATGATCCTCCCTAAAAATTTTCAGATATTTAGACACGGCGACCGGACACCAAGCAAATTAGAAATATATCCTAAAGCACCTTATAATTCTATTTACGAGTCACTTGGTTATGGCCAATTAACCGATGTAAGTATATTTTAACCACTTTTAATTCTTCGTTAAATCAATGGAAAATTTTGCATTCAATTGATAAGTTTTCATTATTAAACATTTATTTTTTATCTTTTCTATTTCCTATTTAGAAAGGGAAAATAAGAGAGTTTCAGCTTGGTGCGTTGTTAAGAGCAAAGTATAGTAAATTTTTAGGTGGTCACCATACATTTGGCAGTGTGTATGCCTATAGTTCGGATGTCGATCGAACAAAAATGTCGTTGCAACTGGTTCTGGCCGGTATATATCCACCTATGATTGACGAAGAAGGACATATCCGTTTGTCACCTATACCCACTTATTATATGCCAAATATCGTGGACAAAATAATGTTTTCGTCGTTATGTCCGAAGTAAGTATAAATCGCAATCACTGATGATATTCGATGAAAAGATTATATTCACAAGTTCCATTCAATTCCTCCATTGGCTCTAATCATTTGATTTCTGAAAAGATAAAGATCGATTTTAAAATTAGATTTATTTGTAAGGAATATGAAAATAATTAAATACTAAATGTTGCGTATATATTTTCTATTATTTCGCAATGCAAAAAAATTTATTACTTGAATACAATTCTATCGCGATATTTTTTTTTTTTTTTATAAAAAAGAAAGAATATAATGATGATAAGATAAACTTATTTGTTTTTCCACTATGATAAATTTTTTTTTCTATGGATATTAATTAGAGAATTAATATAAAACAATCTAAAAATAAACAAAATAAAAATAATCTCATGATTCTTGATTTTTTTATGATTAAAAGATCTCGTTTTATATTTTTCAATTTTTAAGGATAAATAATTTATATTTATATTTTTTTATTTTATATTATATTTTTTTCCCGAAAGATGAATAGAATAATTTCTTTTCGCAAAAATTAAACCTCTTTTAGTTTTTTTATTTAATAAATCATATGCCATATGTTTTACATTTTACTCTAATTATTATATAAATTATATTTTATATTAATTAATATTATTATATAAAAATGTTTCTTATAGGTACATAAAAGAATATTTCAGAGTATCCAATTTGCCCATAATTCATAAAGAAATATTAAAAAACAAAGATCTTTTAAATTATCTTAAAGAACACACTGGTTTAGATATGATAATCAATCCACTTTTTCAAATATATAAATTGTACCATTTTTTGATGTCACAGGTATGAAATTTTTTATTATATATATACAAAGAAAGTAAAGATTACTTTCGATTTTAATGTGTTTATAATGTAATAATAATACGTAATAATACGTAAATTTTAATGAAATAAAAAAATATGTAAAAATATTTTATTTTTATCATTTTATATTTTTTACAACTATAATGGCAACTAACGATAATTTTTAAATATTATAACGACTATAATATTTTTAAATATTATATTTGTAGATAAGCATGAACATCGCCCTTCCGAAATGGGCAACCGAGAACGTTCGAAATAGAATAGAAAAACTCGTGGCATTAGAATACAATATTTTATCTTATAATACGTTAATGAAACGATTGAATGGAGGTTTTATTATAAAAGAATTTTTAAAAAATCTAAATAAAAAGAATGAAAGTGCACCCAAGATTTATGTATACAGTGGACATGAATTAAACATTGCAGCTTTTGCCAAAGCACATGATTTAATCGAACCAAAACTGCCTGCCTTTGGGTCTGCAATTATAGTCGAAAAATTGCGAAATCAATGTGGTGTGGCTTATATTCAAGTAAGTTTTATTAAGTTGTATATAATGAAATATTTTTTAATTCTATTTATATTAATTATAACGTAAAAACAATACGCAAATATTTAAATTTTAAAATTTATTATTATTTTTTTTCTTTTTGTATATATTGAATTATATGATAATGTTATAAAATTTGCTTGTTTCACAGATGCATTTGTGGACTGGAGTTACGGAACAATTAATTACTTATAAAATTCCCAAATGTGAAAAAATATGTCCTTATAACAAATACTTAAAGCTTATTGAACACGTTATTCCTTTTGATGAAGAAATAAATTGTTTATGGAATAATGTATCGATGAATATTTTACAAGAATATTACGATGGTGATAAAATGCCTATATACAATATTTTGTCGTTATAACCTCACACTTTGAGACCAATTGCGATCATATATCCGCAAGGGATACGAAACTCGAGTTTCGTTTCATTTTTGTTAATAGAAAAATCTTTTTTTGACAATGAGCGAAAAATACCAAATATTTGAAAAAATTTATGACATCATTCGTTTCCTACGTTATCTAGACTGATTTCTCTCTAGGAATCATTTACAAGCATATATCCACAAAAAATAGCTAAGGATATAATGAATAAATATTATATAAAAATATAAAATAAAAATATGAATTTTGAAATTTGTTCTATTATAAGAACATCATATCGCGATGTATTGTATCGTAAATCATATTCGTATATGTATAAATGTATATATATATAATATAAATTATATAAATAATATATTTATTACAATTCAATAACTAATGAAATAACATTATTAATAAAAAAAATATTAACAAAGATAAAATTCAAGTTCACTTACGCTATAAAATTTCAACGATTTAAGATTTTTGAAGTTTTTAATTAATAAATTAATCGAAGATGATAAAATTGATTAAATATAGAAACCGTCTTTTGAGCGTGTATTTTGCAGAGAAAGAATAGATAAAAAGATCAAGTAGTGGGAGAAAGACAGAAATAGCATAAATAACAAAAAAGAATAAAAATAGTAGATAAACGATAGAAATAGAATAAGAATTAAAACCGTCAACGCTATCTCTTGAGTATGAAAAACATTTTTTCAAGTGATAAAGTAGAATAAGAATTGGAAATTAACGGCATCTCTTGAGTATTTTTAAAAAAGTTTTACAACAGATGTCTGATATTTGAGAGATAATATTAGAAGTCAAGTTCTTACTTTATCTTTATTCTTTTTCTATTATTTTCTATCTTTTTTTTATATATTTAATTTGCAGCATATATTTAATTCTGAAGATGGCACTGATTTCAGTATTTTTATCCTATCTTTATTTTCCTTTTACTATTCGCTCTTCTTGTCTATTCTTTCTTTGCAAAATTTTGGCGCATGTTAAATAAAATATTGCATGTCATGTGAATACACTTTCATTATTTCTCTTTCAAAAAACAATGTATCTTAGTCTTAATCTATCGTAAAAAATATAGATATTACGTTCTCAATTTTACATTCTCTAGAAGAATGAATCTCGGAAAACAATATATCTTGATATATGATGCGAATATTTCACCACGGCAAAAACAATGAAATTTAAATTTAAATAAATGAAAACTTCTCATTAAACGAAAAAAATAAGAATTTTAAAATATTCGATCAAAAAATGATACTATTGAAAATTTGTTTGTCGAATCTATCACATTATTTGTAATCTTATAAAATATACAGTTAATAATCAAAATATTAACTATTATTATATATAGAACAATTTATGTATTATATAATTTTTTTAATGAAAGATTATATAAACAGAGAAAGATTATAAATTATAAAATTATAAAATATAAATTCACAAATTACTTTTATACTATTACAAAATATATTCAATTTACAAAATATATTCAATCTATAATACTATATATATCTCATTCTATTTCGTCATTTAATTCTTTAATTTATAATCATTCCATATATAAATAATTTTTAAATATTTGAAAAGTCACATGTAAATATTATTTTGAAAGAATAGAAATACAAAAATTTAATTTTAAAAATATAATTTTATTTTTAAAAATATAGTTTACGATAAAATCAATTTTCATTACAAGATTAATTTAAAAATTAACATTTCATTTCCAGGTAGACAATGATTTTAAAATTATAAATAAAAATTTAATGAAAAATAAATTATAAATATACATAATAGTATTTTCTCTTATTTTTAAAAATTTTTTAAAATATTTTATTAAAATATTTTATTAAAATAATTAAAATAAAATTCTAATTACTTTTATTAAATAATTTTTTATAACTAAAAAAATATATGATAATGAAACTATCATTCTTCTTGCTTAATAATTCTTGCTAATAATTTATATAAATATAATCATATATAAGACATAGATAAAATATATACAATATACAAAACATTCTGTAACAAAATATTTGTTATTTATAATTTTACATTGAAATTTAGTTTCAATCATTATTACTTTATAATTTTATTTTGAATCAAATTTATAATATGAAAATGATATTAAAATGAATAAGGATAATATCTGATAATATCTCATTCATGGAACAAAAAAATATATTGTATGTTCATTAAATAAATAAATTAAATAAATTTATATACATAAATTACATTATATAAATTTGTTTTAATCTGTTATATCTTTTATATTTTTTTATATTTTATATTTATATTTTGCAATGTAAATAATTGAAAAATAAAACTACAAGAAAATTATGCTTAAAATTTTATTTGAGACACAAAATTTATATAAAACAAAAATTAGTATATTAAAATACTAATTTAATAAATTAAAGCTTTTTTTTTTAATATTCATATAAAATCCTTTCTCATGTTTTATATCTTGAGGAAATTACTGTTTTACAATCTTGTTATTGAGAAAATAATAAATTAATGATATTTTTATTCCTGTTATTCAATTCATCTGGTTTTTAACATATATACATATATAAATGTTTTATTTTTATATATTAGATTTTAAATGTTATTTTTATAATCCATCAAATGAATTATAATATGAAATGGCTTGTATGTATTAATAAGTAAATAGAATTTTTAAATCTTTATTTATCATTTCAGGAAAATCAAATCAATAGATAGATAAAATTTTTTAATTTTTCTTTATCTATATTATTTTAGGAAAATCAAGAGTTTTAGTTATACATAAGAGATATAAAGAAATATTGTTATGTAGATTATAAACATTTACATACAAAATTTTCTTTTAACTCAAATATGATTTCATACTAAGTACTTTTCTAATATCAAATGTATCTAAAACATTGCTAACTCTATGTTTTATATTAATAGTGTTTTGATAATAACAGAGGTTACATTTTATTATAAAATTTCCTTACATTTTATTATAAAGTGTTAGGAAAAAAATCTCTGAATCAAGAATGAATTAGCAAAATATTATTTTGGAATGAGTTTATGATTTATTATAAAAGTTTAAAAATTTTATTAAAAGTTAGATAGTTATTGCTCGCATTTTAAATTGAATAACATGATATATGCTATTTAAATCATCATAATTTATAAAAAATAATAGCTTATGTAAAATTCTTGGAAATTTCGCATAAAAATTATCATATGGTGATTTTCTTTTAATATATTCAGATAATATTTTCATATTATTTTCAGATAATTTTTCATATTATTTCTTTTATTTTGATTTTCCGTGGATCATCATTCAAAAAACTTGAATAAATATGACAATGATCATCAAAATATTAAACATCATTATCCAATTTGAATTCATCTGCTTGAGATATTTTTTTTTAGCATCTTATATTTTTCTGAAAATTTATTTAAATTTACATATTTATCTATAAATTATAATTACATATAAATTCATATAATTTGCATACTTTTTGCATATTTGCAAATTCAAAATATTATTTTTCCAACCAGTTTATCATTCTTCTCATGTTATATATTTTGATAGAATTTTATTTAATTATATATAGTAATATTCATTACTATTTTATATTCATATTATATATTATTCATTATTATTCATAAATAATACATCGTAAATAAATCATCATCTTCATATATCAAAAAATACAGGATATACTATGAAAACGAATTATACATATTTCAGTAAATAATTTTATTAACAACTAATAAATATAATATAATTAAAATTTAGGATCTAGTTTTTTAATAACATGTATAATTTTTTTAATAGCCAATTTTAATTCATCATCTCCGACTTCAAAAGAAAGTACAAACCTTATGAGTGATTCGTTCATTACCATACATTTCACGATAACATCTTTGTCATTATCATCATTATTAAGTTCTTGCAAACAGTTAGAGAATTTTTTTGCATGAACAATATTAGAATCAACTTCCATGAAAACCATATTTGTTTGTACAGTAGTTAAATCAACTAAAAATACTGATGATTGTATATTATGTATTGCAGATGCAAGAGTGAAAGCTCTTTTATGATCATTGGCTAAATTTGGAATGTGTTCAAGAGCTACAAGTCCAGCTGCAGCAAGAATACCAACTTGTCTCATACCACCACCAAGCACTTTTCTTATTCTTCTTGCATTTTCAATAAATTGTTTAGTTCCACAAAGAAGGGAACCTACAGGAGCACCTAAATTGAAATATTTTTTTTTCTTTTGATTCTATAAATTTATTTCAAATTAAAAACACTTTATAAATATTACTTATTATGAAAATATATATGATATATTATATCATAATTTTTAAAAATAAAAAGATATTTACAAAATATATAGAAAAAAATTAACTATTTTAAAAGATATAATAGAAATTGTAAGGAAATAAATACCTAAACCTTTACTGAGACAGAAAGTTACAGAATCAAAACCTGAGACAATATCCTTTGCAGCTATCTTTGATGCTATACTTGCATTCCATAATCTAGCTCCATCCATATGTAATTTCAAATTATGTTTTTTGCAAAATAATACTAATTCATTTATCCAATTTTGTGGAACAATTTTTCCATTAATTGTATTCTCTACAAGTACCAGTTTTGAAATAGGCTCATGATCTCTATTTCTTCGAAGTTTAGATTCCAGTTCTTGAAGATCAAAAGTGCCATTATTGTTATTTTTTAATGTCCTAAGATTTACTCCTGCAATTTGAGCACTACCAGTCTGTTCATGTAATAAACAATGAGCAAGATCACCACAATATGCCTCACTTCCACGAACATCACAATGGACCATTACTAAAATTTTAGAAAATATTTTTATAAATAAATTGAAGATTAAATAGAAATTAATTAGATTTAAAAATAATAAATATTTTTAGTAACTAATAATATTATAATAATAAATATTTATAAAATATATATTTATATATTTATATATATGCAGTTAATATAAAAAATAATACATAAAAATCTAAGAATAAAAATTTTAAAACAATTAAAAAATTTTTTTATTAAGAATAAGTTAAATAAAGAAATAATTGAAATAATATATTATATGTATATTATAATTTCATTTTTACAATTATTATTACAACATTTACATTTAAATGATTTATATTTAGAAATAAAATAAGAATAAGAACATAAGAACTTAATTAATTAGAATATTAATTAATTAAACACTATTAAAAATATTGTTTGTACAAAATTTTATTTTAATATATAAAATTAAAAAATATATAAATAATAAAAAGATAATATTTATATTATAATAGAAATCTTTATGTTTTTTTTTGTTTTTTCTTTTATTTTTTTTTAATTTCAATTTGTTATATTTTATTATTTTATATATTATATATATAATTATAAGTATATATAATTATATAATAGTTATATATTATTTTTTTTTCTTTTATTTTTATTATTCTAGTTATTGTGTTTATTCTTATAATGTTAGTTATTTTTATTGTAATATATTCATAATATGTAAATAATGCAATACATTAATTTTTATGAATTCTAATCTATTGAAATTTATAATTTAAAGTAAAAAATTATTCATGAAAATTAATAAAATTCCTGATAAGTATATTTTAAGATAAGTATTATATGCGATAAATTTTAATTACAAAAACTTATTATATATAGAATTTATTATACTTACTTGAAATTAAATTTCCCATAGTTCCAGAACATACAAATATTGCATCTTCCATTCCAATCATTTTGGCAGCTTTTTCTTGTAATACTAAAAACAAATAATTTCTTTATAAAAGATTTTTAATATTATTTTAATAATGTTAATAATTATGTATGTATTATTTTTATACATTTTGAAAAACAAATAATATTATTTAATATCTTTATTTTTATATTAATTTTATAATTGTTGTATTAGCAATATAAATATTATGTAATATGTATAACAAACATATATATGCAATAAAAAATCATATGTTACATTTGAACATAATATTTTAAAATAATATTTTCATACTTTTAACTGTTGGATCTTCATTAAAAACATCGTCTCCAACTTCGGCTTTATATATTGCTTCTCTCATTTTTTTGGTTGGTTTTGTAAAAGTGTCACTTCGAAAATCGATGATCATTACCTATAAAGATTATGTATTACATTTTAATACTGAAGATAAAAAAATGAAAAAATTGTATATAGTTATTTTTACCTTTTCTGGATCGTAAATAATATTCGTAGAATTTGGTTCACAATACATATTTGAGATTATAAACTCGTATTTTCTATGTATATTTTTTAAATACTTAATATTTTAAATATATATTTTATATATATTTAATATAAATAAAAAAAGTATTATATGTAATTAATAATTTTATAGATTTAAAATTTTTGAACTAATTTTTAAACTGCAAATATAAATATGAAAAGAAATTAAATTTATAATAGAAACTATATAACGAAAAAATTAATTAATATTTTAATTAAAATTAAAATTAAAATTTATTAGTATTATAATTTTTTATATGATAATGTATATTTTAAATTAATTGATATTATAATAATGAAGATCACATACACTTTAACTAAAGACATAACTTTATTACACACGAATCGTTCATCATTACTGATTTGTTAGTGTTAAAAAATTTAGAGAATGTAAGTTTATAAGAACGATAAGGATTAAACATAATTATACCATAAATTATATATTTTAAAGATTAGAACTATAAATATTTTTTTAATATAAGAATAAAAAAATTAAGAAATAATATGAATTACCAAAATATTATATTATATTATATTAAATTTAATTATATTAAATTTTAATTATATTAAATTTATTTATATTAAATAAAATTAATGTTAATAAACATGTCATTTAATTAATTATCATTATTAATTAATTTATATATATATAAATAAAAACTTATATATTTTATTTAAAGAATATAAAAATATTAATTTATCATTTTTTTAAGAAATTTTTATTTTTTAAAAAATCTATTATTATATATTTTAAAAGACATTTAAATTGTACACAAGATAATTAAATTGTTGAAAGAATTTTTATTAAAATATTTCACACAGACGTAAAAATCAAAAAAAATACTTAAATTTTAAAAAATAAGAACTTTAGATATAATTATTTTTCAAACTATATATTTAATAAATTAATTAAACAGTGAATTAAATGCACAAATACATAATACTATATATTCAGAGAGGAATAATTAATATATCATAAATATATTAAAATAATAAAATGCTTCGTTATTATTTTGATTTATTTAAAATAATGCATTTTTTATTATTATAAATACTTACATTACATAAAAATGATACGATAATCTGTTTACGATTCAATATTTTTATGTTGTAAATTTAATATAAAGAAAAATAGTTCAGTTACAAATCTAAATTAAAATTATTTTAAAATATAATAAAAATAAAGAAATATATATATAAATAATTAATACAAAAATAAAATTTATTTGTTAAATTATATTTATATAATATGAATTTTATCACGATCTTATATTTTTTATATATTGTTAGTTATATTAGTTATAAATTATACTATTACAAGTTGTCGGTTAGAAATCGTCAAGTATATATTTAAAATTAGAACATAGAATATAACACAATGTAGATATCACATGTATAGTCTAAAAGAAATATTTCTTTTCGTGATATACAAAACATTTTTGATTGGTTATCCAGTTAATATATTTATCTCGTAACCAATCAAATTTCTATTGAGATGCGTCATGTAGCGACATGAGCGCTACTATGCAGCATACTTTTAAAATACAACCCCACCAGCATTGTCAGTATAAGGAGGAAGGAAGATGGCCGCGAAGAGCGAGAAAGAAAACAATCTCGGAGAGCGTTAAAAGTGGTAGAAGAACACGGTACCTCGAAGGAGAACGAAGTACGAATCATCCAAAACTCTCCAGTCTCAGATTACCTTAACCACCACGAGACAATAGACACTCGAAAACGATACGAAAACGAGTGTTGAATAGTTACATGTGCGTCCTTGTTACGAAGAGGTCAGTCTGTCGAGGATCGTCCTTGGAATCGCTCGTCCCTGAAGCCGGCTCAAGGAGCTAGTGATCTCAAAAACAAAAATGGCGGACGTTGACTCGAGGGTGGATCATTCAGATCCCGAATTGCGATTCCTTTCAGTTGACAGGAATAATTTTAATGATCCTGCAACTCAAGCCGAATGGACACAAAAAAAATTAGTTTGGGTACCTCACGAAACTCAGGGTTTCGTTGCAGCCGGGATAAAGGGTGAACGGGGTGATGAAGTCGAAGTGGAGATTGCCGAAACTGGAAAACGGGTTCTTGTCGCAAAAGATGATATTCAGAAAATGAATCCACCAAAATTTGATAAAGTTGAAGACATGGCTGAATTAACGTGTTTAAATGAAGCTTCTGTACTGCATAACCTCAAAGACAGATACTACTCCGGCCTCATTTACGTGAGTTTGACAGATTTTATCATTTTCCGTTACTCACACTGTCAAAAGAAAACTAAAGATATTGTTTTAGAAAAAATTTGAATTTTTTCTAAAACAAGAGAGAAATAGAATAAATGATTCGAAAAAATAAGATTGAATATTTTTATTAATTTCTTTTTTTAAATATAAAAGAAATTAAGATCAATTGCAATAAAATTAATAATAAAATTATTTATAAAATTCATTTTTATAACATTAAATCTTAATGTTATATAAAATATAATATTGGGAACATTCAAATTGTTCTTATAAATGAATTTAATAAAATTTTGTTCTTTGCATTGTTATTTAATCTTTATTTTTTTTTTTGTATAATAATAGTTTTAAAAAAAGAATTATTATAATAATAAAATATATTAGTTATATAGTATTTATTACAAATTAAATGTTACAAATTTTTTTATTCTATATTTTTAATTTTTTTTAATATTTTTTTTTTTTTTAATATCTTATCAATCATTAGATTAGCAATAATGATAATTATAATTATATAAATTGATATTAAGATAAAATTATTATTAATTTATATATATTGATAAAAAGAATATCGATAAAGAAATAAAAAAATATTTATCAGAAAATATAATATTGAAGAGGAAAATTATATACATTATAATATCTTTATATATATATAAATGTATAATACTTATTTATATGATATAAATTATAATTTATTTGATATATTATAATATATTATATTATATTATATTAAACAATGTATTGAATTATTCTAATAATTCTGTAAAATGTATTTATTAGAAATTGAAATTTATTTTGATATAAGTTATAAAATATTATTGAATGATATTTGAAATGATTAAATATTCATCAAATTATTTTAATATTATTTCTTTTTATTAAATATTTATTATTTAAAATATTTTTTTTTCATTATATATTTTAGTATTTAATTTAATTATTATAAATAATATTTGTGAATATTTATAAAAAACAAATTAATTTCAAATCATGTAAATTTTTAATTTTTATATTGCTTTTGATCTTTTTTTTATATATTAGAAATCAAACATTTAAAGTAAATTAAACATACTTGTAAACAGAATACTAACCTATCCCAATATTCTCAGTGAATTTGATTATCTCACAGTGTTGTGATCGAGCTTTTTCTCGTACGTTTCTAATTAAAATTATCTATTTTTGTGATTTCTCTCGTTGAAGCGCTGCGTGTACTTATCTCTCAAACTTCGTGATGAGTAACAATAATAAACAAAATACTATCTCATTTTAAAATAATGTATATATGTTTATATTAAAATTGTTATTTAACAAATAATTAAAAAAAAATACATAATATATATAAGTTACTATAAAAATTAATTATATATATATTATATATTATATATATATTATATATAAATTTTATATATATATATATAAAATTTATGATTAATTTAATCGAAAAGATTTAAATATTTTTTTTTTATTCGTAAATAATTAATAAATTGAAATATTTTCGGTTGTATAAATGATTGCGTAACTTGTTTTTCAATGAATGAACTTTATTGAAAAATACTCGAAAGGAAAAAAAAGAAGCGTGATTAAATTTTTTATAGAAATAAATAAAAATATAAAAAAAGTAAATAAGAAATAATTTATTCAAAAATTAATTTTGAATTATTAATATATTTAATAAAATATTATTATTTCGTAACAAAATTTATGATTAAGATTATATATGTTGTATGTATAAATTTGAAGAGTAATTTTTTGTTTTGTATACTAAATTTCTATGTATACGATTGTTGTTCATTGAACCACTATGAAGGAATAATATTCCAATGACAACATTCTACTTGTCAGAGTATCAAGTTATTAATATATATATAGAAAGAAAGATAATTCCATATACACGGTGTCACCTAAGATTGGGATCCATATTGTCCAAATGAATGAAAAATGTATTTTTTATATAAAAATTAAATATTTTTAAGAAAAATATTTATATTATTAATTTTGTTTTTTCTATTGATTGATTTAGAATTGTATATACAAAAAATTGCACAATATATTATATTTTTATGATATATATATTAATATAATATGTGTAATATATATATCATCATGTGATAATATATATATCATATGTGATATATATATATCATTAAATTTTTTTTTTATTTTTTTACAAAAACTATTTTATGAAATAAATGAGTTAAAATTATTATAATCATACAATGAAATAGGTCAAATTTGATTCATAAGCTTGGAGATACAGTTTTCTAAAAAAGAAAGAATGTGAACAAATGTCATTTAAAATAAACACAGCTCCAAATAACATATAAATAAAAATAAAGATTTAATTATAAAGAAAAAATTTATCAATTTATATTTCTCCTGAAACTATTTAATTTTTGTCTAAAACATTTTTCCGTATAATGAACTGTTTGAATAATATCTCAGATTCCAATCTTAGGTGATTCACCTCGTATGTTTTATGTTTCATTCGCTTTTGTATTGTTATAAACACAAGCAAAAAAATAAATAGCAAAATAAGATAAATAATAATAAATGAAAACATAGAGTTGAAACATTCAAGAAGAAACTTCAATGTTAATAGATAGTTCAATCGTGGTTCACTGTTATCAGAGACTGATAACAGCTATACCTTATTTCCACGTAGCATTGACTCACCGTAGCTTTTAGCATTCTTCGAAGGTTATATTTCAATTCAAAAATTTTACCGTGTAATCAAGAATTAAGTAAGATACATAGAATTAAT
Source organism: Apis laboriosa (assembly GCF_014066325.1). Taxonomy (NCBI): domain Eukaryota; kingdom Metazoa; phylum Arthropoda; class Insecta; order Hymenoptera; family Apidae; genus Apis; species Apis laboriosa. The sequence continues at coordinate 5,870,239 of NW_025223501.1, forward strand.
ATTTGAAAAATTTTAATTGTTGATATTATCTTTTGATTATCAGACACAAATATTTTTACCTATTAAAATGCAATGTTAATTATTATTATTTTTTTTATTCACGATATCGGCAAGTGCGCAATTAGAACAAAGAAAAGAATTGATAGTCTTCATAATTATCAATTTGATAATTGAATTTTAAAAATTAGCCTTTCCCACGATATAAATGAATTCAATTTCCTATCTAAAAAAAAAATTATCAAAAATTAGACAATTTTTATTTGAATACTTTCTTTGTTGATAATTTGATAAATAGTCTAGTTGAAATCGCATCTGAAGATCATACAGAGTTTTATCGATCGATATTAATTAAAAGAACTGCGGTTTTTTATTGGGCCTTACGATATAGAAATATCTGCTTACGTATGGCAAGCATTCTAGGACACGAGGGAATGACGTCATGCATGTACCTCGTACGTGCTGATTTTTCTTCTTTTAATCCGCGGTATATATCACATTCCGAACAACGTTCCAAAAATCATCCAAATCTTTAAACGCATAATCGATCATAATCGTAATCGTCCTTAGTATTAAAGCGATCAATTTTATTTTTCATGTTAATAAAATCAATATTGGCTTTATCATAAAACTGAATAGAATTGTTCAGTTATTTCTTTTTCTAAATAATTTTTGTTAAATTGAAAACTGTCACAAAGGCACGTTCAGAAATATTTCTCATGTGTACTTTACAATTTGTATATTAAATTTTAACATTGCTTCGTTAACTTCTCATCTCCACAACGAGAATTATAAAATGAATTACGTCAGTAAGAAATGATTATTTATCGAACGAAAAACATTGGTGTTTTTCTTCTCTCTGTCGAATTTAGAGGAGAAGAGAAAAGAGAAAGAGAACGATCAGGGAGGAGTCCTTATAAGGACGAGTGTCCTTAACCTGCTTCCTCGCGGTACCGTAAACGTACCGATGGTAATATACCGATGACGAGTCGAAGAGGAAAAGAGAAAGAGTCAAGTTTCGTTAAAGATTTCGTGCCTTTTATAGTAAAGACGCAGTTTCGGTCTTCTTAGGAAAGAAACCAAACTCTGATGAAACCGCAGATTCCGGGATAAATCGAATATGTCGCTTCGTCATATATCCTTGTCTTCCTCTCTTCCTTCTCTCTTCCTTCTCCTTCTTTCATCGCCCCACTCCTCCTTATTTTTCTTTCCTTCTCTATGAGTAGTTTTCTTTCATTTCTCTCCTCTCCTTTACTTTCTTCTCTGCGCAATTATGAACCAGAATATCTCGAAAAAAAGAGTGCTTCACGTCTACTTAATTTGGAATGTATTGAAAATTGAAACATCTTTTCTTAACCTTACTTATTAGTTATTTCAAATTTCTATGATATTACCAAATTATTATTAAAATATAAAATATAAAATTATTAAAATATTATTATATAAAATATTATTATAAAATGTAATAAATACTTTTATTTTTTTCAGTATATATTTTCTTATCTATCTATTTTAGATATTTTCAGTATCTATCTATAATAGTATTGTGTCATGATGCATTTTAAAACCTATGATAAATTGTGCAGAAAAACAATGCATTCAATATGCTTCAATTATTTTTGCATCAAGTAATTTTAATAAAAATTTAAATAACTCGATGATTATTAATTATATGGAAAAAGAAACACATAGAATTATCATAAACATTCTCAGGATAAGATTTAAAATAAACTTTTTTTTCGATGATTATAAATATTAATAATAATAATAAAAAGAAAGGAAATTAAAATAAAGTAAAGTGATTAATGTGCTGGCGCTTATGCTGCATTGATAGATAGGAAATCAGCGTTTTATTTTTTACGAATTAACGTTGAAAGTGACATTACCTTTTTCCTGCGTCACCAAGTCAAGAAAGAGATGCAATTTTCCTTTAGAGGGAGTTAAAGTCAGTGGTTGTTAGTGAGCTATAACCAAGAATGTTAGGCAGGTCGACGACACGACACTCTCAGAGACCGGTTTTGGAGACCTTCGAGGAGAGAGTTCTGTTTAAAAAAAAAAGAAAAAAAAGAAAAAAAAAAGAGAACAAAATAACCGTGGATCTTTACTTTGCATTGAGATTTTGTTCAATCTCGATTACGTTTATCCGTCTTGGAAGAAAAAAAGAGACGAGACAATGATTTTTCTTTTTCAATTGAACTTATCAATCGTTATAATTGTATAAATATAATTTCTAAATTATGAGATTGTTGGAAACAAAATAATGGATTCTTTGTTGTAAAAAATTATCGCAAGAGGTATATTTGCATAAAAAAATATTTTGAAATAATATAATATCTTCTATTTTAAGAATTTTGTTCTGAAAATATGTTTTAAATTTAAATTTAACATATTTAATTTCTTAAAAATATTATACGAATATATAATATATTGTAAATTACATAATTTTGGGTTCATATGACTGAATGCATAACAATAAGATAGTTTGTATCGATTATTAGGTCACCATTTCATTATTTCAGCGAATGTACCGCAAATCCACCGCCATCCTCTTATCAATTGTTCTGAAACAGAGCAAAGTTATTTAACCTCTTATCGAACTTATCGACTACCGGTACAATTTATTATCGTGAAGTGAATTGTTGTTATATTTATTAATATATATAATGTTTCTTCCAAATTTATCTTTTTATTTTATATATCACTACCGTGTTTTATATTAAAAAATAACATAAAGATTAATTGAAGAGAAAACGTGGAAAGTTAAAATTTCAAGAGAAGGCAACGAAAATGTTCTCGATCGTTTCCTATTTGACATTTTTTCGTGGTTACACACACCAATATGAACTTGTGTAAAGTGTAAACCGATCCCGCTTGCTCATCTTTCCCGAATGGTGACGCATACCTCAGGCTTTCCGTTCGAGTCGTTAAATTATTCATTAAAATGAAAAAGAAAGCTATTACCAAAAGTTCCATCCTACTGTACTAAATAATATATTTTATCGATTTCGATTATTATTATTCGAGCCACGAGTTTCGTCGTATCTATCGTTTCTAAAAATTTAAAAAAATTTTAAATTAAAAAAAAAAAAATAAAGCGATCTTCTTTGTTGTCGTTCATGTTTATCTGCAGTCTAGTATAGTCGTTTATCAATTTATAGGGTTATTGATGATTAAAGTGCGTAGCAAATTGCTTCGAGTATATATTGCTACGCAACTTCTATATAAGTGCCTCACACGTGAATTACTTATGCATCGTAAGTTAACGTTTAAAAGGGGGGGGAGGGAAAAAAAAACTTATATCTCATATTTTTATCAAAATTAGATTCAATAATATTAATATCGTTCGGTTAATTTAAATTCTTTCGTATTTTTAATTATTATTGTTAAACTGTTATGTTATTAATCGTAATTACGTTTTTCAATGCAATTATCGATACCATTATTTAAAATCTATTAATTTTCTTGACATATATCGTTTTCGTATCAATAATTGATAATAAATTTTAATACGATATGCCATCATGGTTGAACTTGTTTCTCTTTCTTTTATACATTATTTTATTCGCGATGTTTCGTCGATTTCTCGATTTTTATTTTTCTTATCTCGTTATAACGTTTATTTCTTTTAATATACATTAAACAAGCAAGTCAAAAGTCGATAGGAGCTCTGACTGCTTTCCATATCAGTAACGGTTGTACATTGTCCTCTAAAAAGCATGAGAGAAATTCTTGCGCGGAGGAGAATGTTGTCACGATGTTGAACGACATAAAAGAAAAATATTTTATTTATACCTCGTATATTTGAAACCTCGGAAAAATAAAATATCAGAAACGGCCAAAGAAAAAAGATATTATTTTTATTTTATGATATTCTTTTTTTTTTTTTTTTTTTTTTTTTCGATAATTTACATATGGATATCTTGTTAACCTTGAACTCGTTATGTGAAAAATGCAAGAGACATATTACTTGGGTACTATGAGTCAGAAATATATATATTTTTTTTTAGAAAATAAGAAATTTATTTAATAAATGTTATAAAATGCAAAATTGGACTAAGAAGCAAAAACTATACATGAATATAAAATTAATAATGAAAAACATTTTATTAATATATTTCTAACGTATCATATTTGAAATTGTGTTTTGATAATAAACATATTATCGATAAACATTATTTTCATCTTATTTATGCCATTATTTCATTTATGAAAGAATTTGTACGATTGGAATTTTATTTAATTTATCAAAACGCGTTTATACAGATAACTTTTAGATTCAAAATATCATCTATGTTGAGGGAAAAAAATCAGCGTAATGGAGAAAATTTTTCTTCTATTATTCGCTCGGCCATTCACATCGGTTCGTTGGTATGATTGCAGACATACTCAGGACTATTCTGCGTGGTGGTAAATCCATACAAGAGGTTGCCAATTTACACGGAAAAGATAATGGAGAGGTATAAGGGTATTAAGAGACACGAGGTTCCACCCCATGTTTTTGCCATTACGGACACCGCATACCGTTCTATGCTTCAAGGTAATTAGTCTTTCTATTTGTCATTCGCTAATTTCTTGAGTCATTAAGGGTTATCAAGAACTATTAATATATCATCTTTGGTCAATTTGTGAATTTTATGTTATTTTATAATCTTCTCTAAATCTTAGCATTTTTTGATTTATTCAAATTTCAAAATTTAATTTTGAAAGTGAAAGTATATGGGTATGCTTTTCAAAATATAGGTATATTGTAGGTATAGGTATATTGCTCATATGTATATTGTATTTATTTGTTTACAGATCGTGAGGACCAGTCAATTTTATGCACCGGTGAATCCGGCGCTGGTAAAACTGAAAACACGAAGAAAGTAATTCAATACTTGGCATATGTTGCTGCTTCAAAACCGAAATCGAATGCGGTAAGTTAATTAACTAAATATTTTTGTTTTAGACAGGATTCGATGCAATAAGGATTATAAATTTTATTAGCATTTAAGATATAAAAAATAAAAAAAAAAACAATACAATTTTATTTTATTATTTCTGTATAGAATTTTATAGAAATTTAGTAGAATAGAATTTAGAATATTAGAATAGAATTGTTAATATATATATATATATTATTTTTTCTTCTTTGCACTGATTTATTATTTTTATTATAATTATTTTAACATATTCGTATACATCTGATAGATTTTTATAATTATAATTTTTGTTATTGAATATGAAAGAATTATGGAAGTATATTGCAGATATTCTCCATATTCTCCATTCTCTTAATTTAGATATTTTTAATAGAAATATAGAATTCATTTCATACTATACGAACTATTCATTTTAAAATGATTAAATATATATAAGATGTAAAATTATATTTAATTTCTTTCTATTGATGGTTCTTTTTCTATGTTAAATATTTTATATAAACAATAGTCTACATATTTTTTTTTTAAATATTTCTTCTTAATATTATAATAATAATTTTACTTTTGTAAATTACTTTTCTTAATTTAAATATTATAGCATAGTATAATCGATAGAGTAAAATTTGATGCATTTATTAAAAAGTAATTGAGTATCTTCCAATATTCTTCGAAAGAATTTAAATTCAGAAAAAATCGTTTCGTTTTAGTTACTAATTAAAAGTATTATAAATTTAATTTTCAGTGCATGAAAATTTCTGTACATAATCTTTCTTTTCTCTTTCCGTGCATGATGCTTCGTAAATTTCATACAAATTTGAAAACAAAAATATAAGTAAAAAAAAAAAAAAAAAAAAAAAAAAATATAGAATAAAATAAAATTACATAATACAGATAAAAAATTTAGACTGAATCAATTAATGTTAAAAGCAATTGAAACAAAAATTATATCAATTAATATCATAGATCTTTTTTTAAAATAGATTTTTTCAAATTTATTTTTTAATAATTATAATAATTTTTTATTACAAATTTTTTAATTTCAAAATAATCAATCATAATTATAATAATTTGAGAAATGTAAAGTATATATTTACATTGTAAGATAACAAAGAACGGAAATTCAGCCTCAGTTTCCGCGGTCAGATAAAATTTGAACACGAATAAGATAAACTATAACACATTTTTTAAAATATATCAAAAAAAAACCCTGTTGTGTGATATTCAAGAGATAATAAAGCGCCTTATTTAAACTTAAAGTTATTTTTATTAAAAGATCGATTAATTATAATTTCAAAAGATAAGAAAAGTATTTGATATTTTAATATTAATTACTGGATGATGAAAGAAAAAAAAAAAAAAAAAAAGGAATAAAACGATATATTAAATCGAATCGATATAAGTAAATGCGTACAGTTACACATCGATTGTGTAAGAATTACGTGAATCGATTTACGAAGTCGATCATCGAATACTGGACGACTGTTCTGCGATCGCGATAGATAATGATAGGCCATCGTAGATCACTGGCTCTCGAAGGATCTTTCCTTTTTCAGTGAAACGATCCACTTATCGGCCTAACTCGGCTTTGACTCATTCTCGTCGGACTATTCTGAGTCACCGTATGCTTCGAAACTTGTGTTCTTATATAGGAAAAAATTACCGTCGTTCCCTTTTCGTGTGTTTCATAATTCGATATTAACACAATCGCATGAATTGTATAAATTGCAAAATCATCGAGAGTTGGGAGGAGAGATTTTACGATCCGTGATATGCCAAAAATTAAATATTAAAAAATTATTTAATATAAATAATCTTAAAAATAATTAATTTATATATATATATATATATATATATACATAATTTGTTCGTTTAAATATATATTAAATATTGAAGAAATAATATTGATATGATCAATCAGATTCGAAACATATAGATATCGAGTTAGTTAATTATAAATGAAAATAGAATTTTTTAAATATATATCTATTTAAAGATTTATTCGGATTTTTATTGATTCACTCCGAGCAACATTCTGGATATTTTGGTGGTGTTTCAGTTGTTTGAACTTTTCGAATGAAAACTTCGAATGAAAATTAAGACTCGTGAATTCTAAGGCTCGTGAATTTAATTTTATAAATTCTTTCATTCCCGGTGCTGACTTTCGGCGGCCACAACATACCTAGACACCAAGTCCGGCATTAATCATAGTAAGTCAACAACAAAATGATCAACATTCCGCTCACGCGAATATATATGCGCTATCTGCCTTCTTTATGTCTCTTACGTTTCTTTTCATTTTTTTTTTTTTTTTTTTTATTTTTGCTCTTTGTTTTATGTCATATTTTTTCAAGCTTTGATTTACTAACTACATTTGTATTCCAAGATTTTAGAGGTTTTTTATCTCGATAACTCTGTTAACTTCTTATATATAAATATAAATGCACGTAAAAATATATATTAATTTATGCCATTTGATGGATATTTTTAATATATATTAATTTTTTTTTTTTTTTAATGATTTTAAATCGATTTATCGTTTAATTAACTTTTCTTGTTTTAACGAGAAATTAATCTAGCTTTGTACTTCCCTTCCCCTCCTTCTCTTCACCTTCTCCTTTCCTTTTCTCCTTAAGTTTTATTTTGCGTACTAATAAAATGGAATTAAACGAATATTATTGGTTTGAATATGTCGTTTTTAACTAATAATAATAACTTTAGTAATTGAAGAGGAGAATAAATTTTTTCAATTCTAACATGTTTTTCTTTACTTTTTTTTTTTTTTTTTTTAATGCTGCTCACTGGATTTAGGGTTCCGGAAATATTTCGGATAAATTTGCGGTAATTAACGTGAGAGTCAACTAATTAAATTATTTATTAATATATTCTCTGTTGTATGTTTAAATGTGTATATGTGTGAATGTTATATGCTTCTCACTTATTTATTTTACTTTGTGCTTAATCGCATAAAATTTTAAGTAGAATAATTTTTTTCTTTCCTTTGTAATGATATATTTTATATATATCTGGCAATTTATTTAAAAAAATAAATTACAATTAATTTATTCATTTTAAGGACAATTTTTTAAATTTGAAGATTACAGAATTTGAGAAAGTAATATAAGATATAAGTAATATAGATAGTATTCTTCAGAATTAACATTGAGCTTATAAATTGCTTATTTTTGCGTTAATTATTTCGTAATAACCGTGACAATTTCTTTTGTCTTGATTAAATAAAAGAAATTGTAAATTAATACAATTATGAACAATATCAGAATCGTTTTCTGAAAACAATTATTTACAGTGTATTTCATATTAAATTTTATGTATATTGTTGCTTATTTTTTATTCATCGCAGCTTTATTTATTTTATTGCATATATGTTATAAATTTTTTTTTTAATTATATATTAATTAAAAATATAGAAATAATATTTATTATCTGTGTAGTAAATTTATGAAATGTATATCATTTATAATGTTTCAATATTCATATTGTAAAACTATATAAAAAATATTTTTATATTTTTATAAATATCAATTAATAATAATTTTACAAATGAGAGACATATTTATTATTACGATTAATTCATGTCTTTGAAATTGAAATATATTTGACATGGAATTATAAAATATTTTTTTATTTAAAAAAATAATTATATTTCGTGTTGTGAAATAAATAAAAATATTTTATTTTAATTAATATAATAAATTTTTATGGTGATAGGGTGAATTGGAGCAACAACTTTTACAAGCAAATCCGATTTTAGAAGCTTTTGGAAATGCAAAAACAGTGAAAAATGACAATTCATCCCGATTTGTAAGTTTTATAAAATTTATTCTTTTTAAATATTATATTATTTTTCTCTTTTTATCTTCAATCAAGTTATTTTAAAATTTTTTACGTATTCATAATTTTCTTCGAGTTCTTCGAGATATTTAATTCGTGTAATTGCATTGATTCTAATTATAGTTGCACAAATGAGCAATGCAACAAATTTATATTTTTATATTATAAAAAAAATCTTTAAAAAGTTGGAAAAATTAATTTATTTTTATGAAAATAAGTAATAATAATTTTAATGATAATCGAATATTTATTTGAAACAGGGTAAATTTATACGTATAAACTTCGATGCTTCCGGTTACATTGCTGGTGCAAACATAGAAACGTATCTTCTGGAAAAGTCAAGAGCAATTCGACAAGCAAAAGATGAAAGAACTTTCCATATATTTTATCAACTTCTAGCTGGTGCCTCACCTGAACAAAAGAGTAAGTAGATTCTTTTATTTTAATATGTTGGTAAGCGTGCATGATATTTGAATAAACTTTATCGTTTGGAACAATTTTGAAAATAAATTCTGATAAACGTTTTGAAATTGTGTCGTATGTTCAATAAAAGTATAAGACTCGTTTCAACAAAATTATTAATACATATGTATTATCAGTTCATCAGTTGCGTTACATAAATGTTCTCTACGTGTTTAGACCAAGCCCAGATGGGACTGTTTATTACTATTCGGTACGAAGTGAATCGATATTCCCGCTTCGAGACTGAACGTTTCCGCCCATTATGCGTTGTATTCGTTAGGGATATTTTATTTTGATGTATTCGAATCACTATTTTTAAATGATTCAAACGATTAAGCCTATTCTTTCAGGATACGAACTACTTAAAACAACCTTCTTCATAGATGACTCAGCTATACTACCTGACTTGAAATTCAATTATTAAATGCGGAATGTGTGACCTATCATTTTTAAACATTGTTTAAAATTTAATAAAATTTAATAAAAAAATTCATTTAATAAAAATGAATCATTGTTATGAATGCATCAATTTTTCAATTCACAAAATTTTTAATATTTATATAATTAATAATTTTTAATATAAATAATTATAATAATTTAATTACATATCATCGAATAAATTCTTTTTAATATTTGTTTTTATGATTAAAGAAAAAAGAAATCAAAATGAAAAAAAAATACATATTTCTCAAAAATGTTTTATATTTCATTATTATATTAAATTAATCATAAATAATAATTGTCCCTTTTTTTTTATATCTTAAAATTATTTTTTTAATTTCTTTAAAAAGAAGAAAAAAATATAAAATAATATTTATGAAATTTCAGAGGAGTTTATCTTGGAAGATCCAAAACACTATCCATTCTTGTCCAATGGCGCATTACCAGTTCCAGGAGTAGACGATTCAGCTGAATTTTTCTCAACCGTAAAATCTATGCATATCATGGGCATGACAAATGAAGACTTTTCTTCGATTTTTCGTATTGTATCTGCGGTGATGCTTTTCGGTTCCATGCAATTCCGTCAAGAAAGAAACTCGGACCAAGCTACGTTACCGGATAATACTGTTGCTCAAAAAATTTCTCATTTGTTAGGTTTGAGCGTGACGGAAATGACGAAAGCATTCTTAAAACCAAGAATTAAAGTCGGTAGAGATTTTGTAACGAAAGCACAAACAAAAGAGCAAGTTGAATTTGCAGTAGAAGCAATTTCAAAAGCTTGCTATGAAAGAATGTTCAGATGGCTTGTGAACAGGATCAACAGATCGTTGGATCGAACAAAAAGACAAGGAGCAAGTTTTATCGGTATCTTAGATATGGCCGGTTTTGAAATATTTGAATTAAACAGTTTTGAACAATTGTGTATTAATTATACTAATGAAAAATTACAACAATTATTCAATCATACCATGTTCATTTTGGAACAAGAAGAATATCAAAGAGAAGGAATTGAATGGAAATTTATTGATTTTGGATTAGATTTGCAACCAACTATTGACTTGATTGATAAACCAATGGGTATGTTTAAAAATTTATATTTAATAAATTTAAACTTTTTTTTAATATAATATTTTTTATCTTTTACAATAAATTCAATTATTAAATAAAAAAATTTTATTTTACAATAGGTATTATGGCATTGTTAGATGAAGAATGTTGGTTTCCCAAAGCAACAGATAAAACATTTGTTGAAAAATTAGTAGGTGCTCATAGTGTGCATCCAAAATTTATGAAAACAGATTTCAGAGGTGTTGCAGATTTTGCTATTATACATTATGCTGGAAAAGTTGATTATTCAGCAGCTAAATGGTTAATGAAGAATATGGATCCTTTGAATGAAAATGTTGTTAGCTTACTACAAAATTCACAAGATCCGTTCGTTTGTCATATTTGGAAAGATGCGGAAATTGTCGGAATGGCTCAACAAGCATTGACAGATACACAATTTGGTGCAAGAACAAGAAAAGGCATGTTTAGAACAGTTTCTCAATTATATAAAGAACAATTGGCAAAATTAATGATTACTCTAAGAAATACTAATCCCAATTTTGTGAGATGCATTATACCGAATCATGAAAAAAAAGCTGGAAAGATTGATGCACCATTGGTATTAGATCAACTGAGATGTAATGGAGTTTTAGAAGGAATTCGAATTTGTCGACAAGGATTTCCAAATAGAATACCATTTCAAGAATTCAGGCAGAGATATGAACTTTTAACACCAAATGCAATTCCTAAAGGGTTTATGGATGGAAAAAAAGCTTGCGAGAAGATGGTAAGAAAATGTAATCTTACATATTAAAATTCGATGTTAAAAAATCATTCTCTTAATAAAAACATAACATAATATTGATTATATTGATTTTTAAAATTTATATTTCAATCAATTATAAATGATGTATAATTTTAAATGCAATTTATATATTATTCAATTGTTTTTATTGTATAAAATATATATTCGAAAATTTTATAAAATTTTTATTTCAGATTCAAGCTCTTGAACTTGACCCTAATCTTTATCGCGTTGGTCAATCAAAAATTTTCTTTCGTGCTGGAGTTTTGGCTCATCTTGAAGAAGAACGTGATTATAAAATTACTGACATAATTGTCAATTTTCAAGCATTCTGTCGTGGTTTCCTTGCTCGTAGAAATTATCAAAAACGTTTACAACAGTTAAATGCTATTAGAATTATTCAGAGAAATTGTGCTGCTTATTTAAAACTTAGAAATTGGCAATGGTGGCGTTTATATACTAAAGTAAAACCACTTTTGGAAGTAACAAAACAAGAAGAAAAATTAACTCAAAAAGAAGATGAATTAAAACAAGTACGAGATAAGTTAGAATTACAATTACATTCTGCACAAGAATATGAACGGAAATATCAACAAGCTATGGAAGAAAAAACTATGTTGGCAGAACAATTACAGGCTGAAGTTGAATTATGTGCAGAAGCAGAGGAAATGCGAGCAAGATTAGCAGCTAGAAAACAAGAACTGGAAGAAATTCTTCATGATTTAGAAACAAGAATTGAAGAAGAAGAAGAAAGAAGTGCTGGTTTAGCTCAAGAAAAAAAGAAGTTACAATTAAATATAAGTGATCTTGAAGAGCAATTAGAAGAAGAAGAAGCTGCTAGACAAAAATTACAGTTAGAAAAAGTACAATGTGATGCAAAAATTAAAAAACTTGAGGAAGATCTTGCACTTTCTGATGATACAAATCAAAAATTATTAAAAGAGAAAAAAATTCTTGAAGAAAGGGCAAATGATTTATCTCAGACACTTGCTGAAGAAGAAGAAAAAGCAAAACATTTATCAAAATTAAAAGCAAAACATGAAGCAACAATTGCAGATCTTGAAGAAAGGTTGTTGAAAGATCATCAACAAAGACAGGAAGTGGATAGATCAAAGAGAAAAATAGAAACTGAGGTATCAGATTTGAAAGAACAACTTGCAGAAAGGAAGACACAGGTATAATTTTTATAAATTATTTTTTCTTTTTTTCAAAAAAAAATTATTTATTTTTGGAAATAAAATTACACCAAAAAAAAATTTTTAAATTAATTTAATATGAAATAACAAATGAAATAACAATATGAAATAATAAATATATTTTCAAACAATTTATAGTATGAACAATAAGAACGATAATAATAATAATAATAATTTTATTTTAATATTAATGAATTTTTTGTAGGTAGAAGAATTTCAATTGCAACTTGGCAAACGCGAAGAAGAATTAAATCAAATAATGGCAAAAATGGATGAAGAAGGTGCAGCTAAAGCTCAAGCGCAAAAGGCTCTTCGTGAATTAGAGTCTCAATTAGCTGAACTTCAAGAAGATTTAGAAGCTGAGAAAATTGCTAGAGGAAAAGCTGAAAAATTAAAACGAGATTTAAATGAGGAATTGGAAGCATTAAAAAATGAATTATTAGATTCTTTAGATACAACTGCTGCGCAACAAGAATTAAGAAGCAAACGAGAACAAGAATTAGCAACATTAAAAAAGAATTTAGAAGAAGAAACATCGATACATGAAGCAACGTTAGCAGATATGCGTCATAAACATACACAAGAATTAACTGCTTTAAATGAACAAATGGATGCATTGAAAAAAACTAAAACTGTTTTAGAAAAAGCAAAAGCAACATTAGAGGCAGAGAATGCTGATTTAGCTACAGAACTTAGATCTGTTAGTGCTAGTAGACAAGAATCGGATAGAAGAAGAAAGCAAGCAGAACAACAACTTGCTGAAATAAATGCAAAACTTGCAGAAGTGGAAAGAAATAGGCAAGAATTGGTAGAAAGAGTAACAAAATTACAACAAGAATCTGAAAGTATTATGCAACAATTGGAAGCAGCAGAATTAAAAGCTTCTGCAGCTTTAAAAGCTTCAGCAACTTGTGAATCTCAATTTACTGAACTTCAACAACAACTTGAGGAGGAAACTAGACAAAAATTAGCTTTAAGTTCAAAACTGAGAGCATTAGAAAGTGAAAAGGAAAGTCTACATGATCAATTAGAAGAAGAAGAAGAAGCAAAGAGAGCTTTAGATAAACAGGTATAATTTGTTGCTAATTTTTTTAAAAATTAAACATTAACTAATTTTCATTTTCATCTTATTTTATAATATGTATTTGTAATTATTACATATGTGTAAATATAATTTGTTATAATTTGTTATTAATATTTAGTTATTTTTTAATAAAATTATTTAAAGATTCTCTTTATTTATAATAGGTTCTGGGCTTAAATGTTCAGCTGGCTGAAGCAAAGAAAAGAGCTGAAGAGGAAGCTGAGGCCGCTGCAGCATTAGAAGAAGCAAGAAAAAGATGTATGAAAGATATTGAAGCACTTCAAAGACAAGTTGAAGAATTGCAAGCTGCTAATGATAAATTAGACAAATCAAAAAAGAAGATTCAAGCAGAAGTAGAAGATAGTATTATTGAACTCGAAGCGCAAAGAGCAAAGGTGCTGGAATTGGAAAAAAAGCAAAAAAATTTTGATAAGGTAATTATAAATATAGTCTTGGTCATTTTTTGAAATTAATAAATTATAACTTTATATAATAATTCTTAATTTTATAAATTTCAATTGATTGTTTTTGACAAATGTTTACAAAAATAAATAAATTTATATTAGTATCTTATTTTATTAATAACGATAATTATTTATTCATTTTAATAAAATAATTATCATTATTTTTTGTTTTTATTTGAAATTAATTTGAAATTAATAGAATTATTACTTCTTTTTAATTATTAACAATAGTTTGAGGATTTTTCTGTGAGTTTTTCATATAATTATCATTATAATTAATGATTAATAATATTTAATGTAGATAATTTGATATTCAATAACATATAAAAATTATGTATACTGAATCATTTTTCATCTATATAATATCTTATGGAATTATACACAAATTTTTAGTTATACATATTATCTAAAAATTGTATTTATACTAATTGTATTAATTATTATGTATTAATAATATGTAATAATATGTAATTTTAAATTATCATTTTCATAAAAAAGATAAATTTATTAAAATATAAAAATACAATTATAAATATATTATAAATATTGTTTTTCTTAAAAATGAGTTACAATCCATAAGATGTTAATGTAATTTCATTTATAACATTCATTTTAACAAGAATTTTATCAATTTATAAAGTAATGATAAAATTAGCATAATTAGATTTAAAATTTTCCTTTCTCTTATTATTATTATTTTAAGGTGCTGGCCGAAGAAAAAGCGGTCTCCGAACAATATGCTGAGCAACGCGATGCTGCCGAACGTGAAGCTCGAGAAAAAGAAACTCGTGTCTTATCTTTAACTCGTGAACTTGATGAAATGAATGAAAAAGTTGAAGAACTTGAACGAATTCGTCGTGGTCTACAATCAGAACTCGATGAACTTGTAAATAATCAAGGAACAGCAGACAAAAATGTACATGAATTAGAAAAAGCAAAACGAGCTCTTGAATCCCAATTAGCGGAACAACGTTCTCAAGTAGAAGAACTAGAAGATGAATTACAGTTTACAGAAGATGCAAAATTGCGTTTAGAAGTAAATATGCAAGCTTTAAGAGCTCAATTCGAACGAGATTTACAAGCTAAAGAAGAACAGGCTGAAGAGAAACGAAGAGGATTAGTAAAGCAATTACGTGATCTTGAAGCAGAATTAGAGGATGAAAGAAAACAAAAAGCTGCTGCTATCGCACAACGTAAAAAGATGGAAGCAGATTATAAAGATATTGAACAACAATTGGAAATGCACAATAAAGTGAAAGAAGATGCATTAAAACAATTAAAAAAACTTCAAGCCCAAATAAAGGATTGTACTAGAGAAACCGAAGAAGCTAGAGCTGCTAGAGATGAATTGGCAGCAAGTGCTAAAGAAACTGAGAAAAAAGTAAAGAGCTTAGAAGCAGATTTGATGCAATTAACTGAAGATTTTGCTAGCAGTGAACGAGCTAGAAGAGCTGCTGAAAATGAAAGAGATGAATTACAAGAGGAACTCAATAATAATGCTAACAAGGGGACATTGATGCTAGATGAAAAACGTAGATTGGAAGCTAGAATAGCAACATTGGAAGAAGAATTGGAAGAAGAACAATCAAATGCTGAATTACTAATGGATAGAGCTAGAAAAGCTCAAATAACTATTGAGCAACTAACAAATGATTTAACAACTGAAAGATCAACTACACAAAAATTGGAATCGCACAAATTGTTATTAGAAAGACAAAATAAGGAATTGAAAGCGAAACTTACAGAATTGGAAACTGCTCAAAGAGCAAAAACCAAAGCAACCATTCAACAATTGGAATCAAAGATTAATAATCTTGATGAGCAATTAGAAACTGAAGCAAAAGAAAGATTTGCACAACAAAAGATTAATAGAAAATTGGAAAAAAAATTGAAAGAATTGAGTTTACAGTTAGAAGACGAAAGAAGAAATTCAGATCAATATAAGGAACAAGCAGAAAAAGTAAATGCTAGAATGAAAGCTTTAAAAAGACAGCTTGACGAAGCTGAAGAAGAAATTAGCAGGCATAAGGCAATGAAAAGGAAAGCGCAAAGAGAAATGGATGATATGCTTGAATCTCAAGAAGAACTAACCAGAGAAGTTGCAAATCTTAAAAATAAATTAAGGTAATAATAATTTTTATTTATATTATATTATATATTTATATTATTTTAAAAAAATCTTCATTTCATTCAATTTTTTTAGGTATTTATTTATTTTTTTTTTTATTTTATTCTTTTTATATTTTGAATAGTAAACTGTTTTCTTTTTTGAATTTAAATAAATATAAACTCTTAAATATAAATAAACTTATAATTATAAAGGATTACTCAATATTGAAATAAAAAAATAAAATTTTATATAATTTATTTATTATAAAAAAAGTTTAAATTTAATAAAAAGTTTGAATTGTTTATCTTTAGCTTACATTATTGAAAATTAGTTTGAAAGTAAAAAATTACTATATATATTAAAATATTCAGGCGTCGAGGGAAAAAGAATAGTTCATACCCCACGTGAAAAAAGCGGAAATTCTTCAAGTCTCAAGCATTCCTCGAGTCTTGGTTAGTTTATAAATTAAATTATTTTTAATAATTTGAATTATATCATTTATAACTTACAATTAGATGTACATGCAATGTACAAAATATTCTATTATATTTTTATATATTTACAATTATTTTCACTTCTTTTTTTTTGTTTTTAAATTAAAAATTAATTATTTTTCTCTATCTTATATATGTATTTTTTTTTTATATTCATATCTGTTTGAACATTTTTAAGTATAATAGATTATTATTATTCTATTATATTTTATTAATATTTTAATTATAGATGTATAATTTATTCAGTGACTGGGGAAAAATATAAAAGTACAAACATTTGTAAATAGAAAACAACATTTAATTTTGAAAGTTTTGATATAATAATATCATTTTATTTATTTATTATATTTTTTCATTAGATTTCTTAAATACAGAATATGTAATTAAAAATTATTTAAAATATTTTTATAGACGAGGTGGACCTCCAATAAGCCTTAGTTCGACGCGTCTGAAACGCGGTTCCGTTCAAACCGGTGGATCCGGCGATGATTCAACAACTCAGGACGAAAGCATCGATGGTGAGGAAACTGTCAACTGAACAAGAAAACACAGCACTTATTGAATCCTCACAACACAGGAAATCCATAAACCCAGGTCCAAGAAGTGTGTACAAGATACGCTTCGACCAAAATTGAGTTCGAATCGGAGAACTCGTTTCTATGAGTTCAAAAGTCGATTCCAATGCACCCAACGATGCCATTAGATGAGGACGGCGGCTTTCTTCTGTACATAAAAAACCCGACAGGGCTGTACCAAGTAGTATTTTATTTCCGTTTTTTCGGAAATCTGCAAAAAATGACGAATTTTCTTTGGATAGCTTGAAACAAATAATCCTCTTATATTTTTTACAAAGAGCTTATTAAGATCTTTTATTATTAATAAGCAAAAAGAAGGTTGTACAAGTAAATTTGTATCAAATTTTTTTAAGTTCAGCGTCCAAGACATACGCTTATAAAATATGTGTAAGTTAATACGCGTTAACAATGCTTGAATGCCATACTCTGTACACGCTTTATATTAGACATTCTTTCAACTACTTTATTGTTTTAATATTTTTGTCATTTTTTGTGGAAAACGCTACTATTTAGTCGGGTAAGATTGAAACTAGAAATATATTATTGGGGCTGCATAATCGATAATGAATTAACATCGCATTTAGGCAGCATTATATCTATTATAATTATATTATAGTTATATTATTATTATTAATTATTATTAATTAATATTATTGATGCAGTTTTTATTTTTATCGCGAAAAATATCGTAATATATGTTATTTGTAATTATTTTTTAATAATCGAGTCAATGATGGATGATTTTGGTATTGTTCCGAACAGTATAAGAGTATAGAATTTTCGAAAGACTAAAATTATTTTTGTTGATCAAAATGTTTAAAAGAAATTATTTTTTAAAAATATACTAATAAACATAAAATTGAATAAACTAAATTTAAAACTTCTGAGAAAATCGATATTATTTTTCAAAGAAGTTTATGAAAAGTCAAAGCGAATCAAAATGATTGAATAAATGTTTAAGAAAAAACTTGATCTTATACTAAATTGAAGAAAAAAAAATATTGTTATTTTTTTAAAAAAAAGTTTTATTTACGTTTTGTTCAAATTTCTTAGCAATTATTTTTTTCTGATTTTTTTTTTTTTTAAATAATCATTGTATAGGCATTTCCTTTATTTTCGACCGAATAAACTCGCCTGTCGGAACGAACCAGAAATCAATGATTGAAATTTATCAATTGGGTACTTAGGGCCGATCGTAGATCAAGAACTTTTTCGTTTCGTATTATTCCATTTTAAGTGCATCGAAAAATCTATGAATGTTTCAAATCATTCTTTTATAATATGCATGAATATGAAATATAGTAAAAATAATTTTTTAAAATCTGTTTAAATGTTATTTAATATGCATGTTAATATTTTTCTAATTTTTCAAAAAACTACTTTAATTCCATTTATATTTTTAAATAGAAAAACTTTTCTAGCACATTTTTCGATGCATATGAAATTGAATTTTTGAAAATCATATAATGAAATTAAGAAAGAGAAATAGAAAAAGCAGCAATGTTTTTTATATGTGCATTTTTTATAACATATGCATTTTTCATGCATTAGAAAAAAATTTTTATTAACGAAACCTCTTTTTGCAAGATTTAAGCAAAAAAAGTGAAATTTATAACATAAAAATGAAAAATTTGTATAAAAAAAATTATTTTTCTTAAATGAAATATAAAAGATCATTATTCCTTAATATTTGCAATTAAATCAAAACGTATAGAATAAGTAATGTGCTTCTGCCTGTTTCTTCGAGATGTCAATCATTTTTTGATTAAATAAATGTTTTTAAAAATATAATTATTTGAAACAAAAAACAAAAGGAGGTTAATAACAATCATATATATTATGCATTTGTATATACATAGAAAATAATTTTTTTGTTATACAATCCAAATCGAGTGATAACACTATATGTGTAATTTGGCAATCACTCGTTATTAAATATAAGAGAAAAATATTCAGATAATTATACTTACAAATATGAATTAAATTATGGACGATATTAATTTTGGATTGTATGGAAAAAGAATTACTGTGTAATATACATATATAGAATATTATAAAGAATGGGGCATTTAGTAAACAAATTTATATCGAAAATAATTTTTTTAATTCTACATAATCTTTTTTTTTTTATAAATTTATTTAATTCTTTAATCGTATTCAAAAATTGAGCGTACACGTCAAGAATTTACATAAATATGAATTTTTTTATATCAAAAGTACTTAATATAATGCATACTGCTAATTTTCATATTAAAAAAAAAAAACCTAGATAATTTTATAATAATGAACATTTAGAAATATAAATTACTTTTAATATAAAAATATTGTTTTCTAGATGCAACATACTTTATTGTACATTCTATATACTTATAAGGATTATTCTATTTTTTGATACGGCAAAGTGATTGTATCTGAACGAAACCGGCCTGTTTTTTACATTAACAGCTTTCTAGTGATTTTTTAAGCGGGCTTTCAAATTCACAATTGAACTGCCATCTCATACTATCGTGGATCATTTTCTCCACGTTATAATAAATTTGAAGACCTTTTGAATAAATTTAATAAACTTTATATATATATTTTCGACGGATTTACTTAATGACAAATAAATTATAATTTCATACGTAAAATGGATTTAATGTAATGAATTATGTTTATCGAATAAGAAAATATAAACGTCGACGAAACATTAGTAAAGTAAAACTTATTTTACTTGAAAATACATATATATGTATTTTTTTTAAAAAATACATATACATGTACCCGTTTTGGGTTTAAAAATATAGATGAAAGCATTGAACCTGAGGATTATTTATAAAGTATATAAAACTTAAATCCGAAACGTTAAAAAGTCGACAACCATTTCCTCAAATGTATTTCTTTTCGATGGAAATTTGGATGATTGTAAAAAATATATTTTAATTGTGCAAAATCATTATTCGTATGATAATAATTATTTTTATCATAAATAATAAATAATGTAAAAAAATTCAAACTATATAATTCTATTGAAATAATATAATATACTCATAATAAACATTTTTAAGTTTTTTTATTTTTAATATTTAAGTTTGAAAGTTTTCATAATATTCTTTTATTAAAAGATTAAACAATATGTTTAAAATTTTGAATTTAAATATTTCGAAAAATTGATTACTTTATTTTTATTTTAAATATAAACAATATCAAATTATTAAAATAATATTTTTTTAAATTTATAATAAATTATTTATCTAAAATGATAAAAACAAATTTATAAAAATAAATTCAAAATTCAAAATTTAATAACATATTTTTTATAAACCATCCAAAATTTCTCTGAAGGAAAGACAAGCCTAGATCATCTAATGTAATTTGTGAATCGCTGTGAATTTATGTAAATAAGCGCAGAAAATAATTTTCAACATGGTGCGTTTTATTTAAGCAATTAATACTAATAAAATTAATAACTTCGAAATTATAAGTATCATCACTGTTTAATACTATAAATTCCAATGGAATTGGAACAGATAAGTATAGAAAATTAAGTAAAAAGATAAAAAAAAAAAGGAAAGCGTTAAATGCGTAGGATTTGACCAGCAAAATAATAAACCTTTTTGATACATTTTATATAGATATAAATCCAATATTAACACTTAAATATGTTAAAACAAAAGCATAATAAATGCTGAAAATTAAGATTAATGGATAAATTGTTTTGGTTAATAATTTTCAATTAGTTTATTAATTTTAATATTTTTTAATAACCTTTTAATATTAGTGTAATATTAATTAATATATTATAATTTTTAAACATTCACTACTTAGTAAAATATTTGTTATTCTTATTTAGAATATTTTTTTAAAATAACAAATATATAAGAAAAATTAAAGAAAATTTAATTATCTTTTATAAATAATAAGTTTTATTTTTTAAAGTACTTATATGCAATTTTAGAAATTCATTATAATAGCTAATTTTAATTTTTTGTGCAATAAAAGAAAATTGCAGAAATTGATACATTATATAAAATCAATATAATAAAATATTTGTTTTAATATAATTTTATCAAACTATCAATATAATTGTAAAATGAAAAAAATGTTTAAATTTCATATTTAAATATAAATATTTTATAACATATTAAGATATTAACAAAAATTAATATTTCTTTTTAAATATTTCAAAATATTTGTATTGTACAGATAAAATATGAAATGATTTATGATGCTTAATGATTTTATATTATTATTCAATATAATAATATTAATATTTAATTTTATCTTTCATCTATTGCAAATATAAAAAATTAAAAACATAATATAGGATATTATTTATAAATTTTTCTTATAAAAATTATAAAAAATTTGTTTTTTATTTTTTCATAATTATTTTAATTTAAAAAAAGATATATACAAGATTTAATCATATATATCTTATATATTATCTTTAATATAATAAAAAATTATTATCTTAAAGTTAAACAATTTTTATATTGTCATAAATTAAATTAATTTTAAAAATAAAGATTAACTAGATATCACTGAGTCAATAATATCAATGTTTTTTTTTAATATTTAAGATGAATCTTCCTCTATTTCTTTTAGTTGTTGTGCTAATCTTGGAGTTGCTAAATCTAAAGGTGTTTTCTTTTGTTTATTCTTTAATGTTGTACTAGCACCATTCTGTACTAATAATTTTGCTTCATCAACACGATTTTCTTCACATGCCAAATGTAATGCACTATTTCCATCAGCATCTTTGCTATCTAAAAATAATTTTGAAATGTTTTTTAACTAAAATATTAAATTTTTTTAACTAAAATATTAAATTTTGTAATTAATGCAAATTATATAATTTGTCTTTATTCTGAATTTAAAAAAAATAATAATTTATTTAAAAATAAAAACAGATTCTAAAAATATTTAATATTTACATAAATATTTAATTTTTAAAATTGTTAGCAAAAATAAAATTTAATAAAATAACTACCAATGTCTAAATTTCGTCCATATTCTATGAGAAGTTTTACAATAGCAATATTGCCTTTGGATGCAGCTCTATGTAATGGTGTAGCTCCACGATTATCAGTAATATTAACATTGGCATCTTTTTCTAGTAATGCAGCACAAATAGATTTCCAATTTTTTGATGCTGCATATTGCAATGCTGAATGACCTTCTTGTGTTTTGGCATTAACATATGCACCTTCAATTAATAAAATATTAACAACTTTTTCACGACCAGCTGATGCTGCCAAAATTAATGGTGTCATATCTGTCTAAAGAAAATTTAAATATTTAATTAATTTGATTACTAAAAGTGAATGTGAGACAATTTTTAAAATTTATATAGATATATTTACATTTTGTTTAATTTATAAATTTTAAAATTTATGCAGAAATTATACAAATAACACAAATAATTTTATATTAATTTATATAATTATTTACATAATTTATAAAGTATAATTAATTAATTAATTTTATATTAATTTATAATAATTTTTTATATAAATAAAATATCTATTAGTAATACTGAATAGCATAATCAAAAATGAAAGACATTCTGAAAATTAATATGTAAAGAATTATAATATAATAAATTATACATTAAGAGATTATACTTACATCATCAGTAGGATCTACTGGTACATCAAGAGATAATAAATATCTTACTAAATCATCATGTCCTCCTAGTGCTGCCCAATGTATTAACATTCGACCATTCTAAAAAAACAAATTTCATTAATAACATAACCTTAAAAAAATATTTTATATAAAATATTACTTACATTATCTTTAGCTATTTTTAACTTTTCGTTTTCATTTAATAAATTCTTAACATCTGTAGTTTTACCACGATAAGCCATATCATAAATTGATTGTTCAGACATTTTTTATATTTTGTATTTAATTAGTTTTGTATAGTATATAATATTATTGTATAGTATATAATATTTATGTTTGAAGTAAGTATCACATCGAAAGTCAATTTATAATTTAAATCAAAATAAAAATATGATAAAAAATATGCATAACTTATTCAAAATATAAGTTTTTTTTTTGTTATCAATATATTCATTAAAATAATGCGAAAAAAATATTATTTCTATATATCTAAAATTATATATATATGTTTTTAAAATTTATATATATATATATTTGTTTTTAATATTATGATTTTTTACAGTGCATTGATTTGTAACGTAAAATTATATATTTCATTTTTAAAACGACAAAGAGTATCGATTTTATCGAAATTATAAATAATAATATATAAATATAATAAATTATGTATAACAAATGTTTGAAAATTATATTGTTAATTATATTGTTAAAAAATTATAAAATTATTATATATTTATATATATATATAATATATATAAAAATATATATATAAAAAATATATAAAATATATATATTTATATAATTATATATATATAATATATTAATTAATATATATATAATATATATAATATATAATATATAATATATAAAATATATATAAATTTTTTATTTCAATATTTAATCAAATATTTTTAATACTATTTTGAAGAAATCATTCTCATGTATCATGAATTGATCAAAGTATCGTCGCTTTAAAAGGAACCATAAAAAGTAAACAAAATTGAAGATTTTCATGTGTTGATTTGTATAAAAATTTGCAATAGTTTATTTTGTGTTATTCGAAGTATAAGTCTGTTTTTTTGTAATATGGCAAAACATCATCCAGATTTAATTTTCTGTAGAAAACAACCGGGAGTTGGTAAGATTTACATTTATATTAGGTTAGATTGTAATTTTTAATTTTAGGTTATAATTATATGATATTAATCAATTTATTAATAATTATATAAATAATAAATTTTTTTTACGATTTTTTTATAAATTTTGCATGTAGATAAAAAATATTATTAAACTCATTTATCCGAAACTGCAAATATAACAAAATTTTTGAAGATCCACTTGTTAAGTTTAAGTTTAATAATATTTCTATTAACATTAAATATTTTTTTTTTATTCTGCATAGTTAAAGAGTTATAGTGAAGAATATATATCAAGAAAATCTACTACAAAGAGGATATGAAGAAAATTTACCAGCTGCAAATTCATATTTTCACTGATCTTCTCAAGTATTTGTAATTATATTATTATATAAAAATATATGTTTTGTTTGTACTTAGACACACACAGAGAGAAAAAGAGAGAGAGAGAGAGAGAGAGAGAGAGAGAGAGAGAGAGAGAGAGAGAAAGAGAGAGCAATTCTATAAATATTTAATAAAAGAATTTTTGAAATAAAAAACATATCCTTTTGATATCTTTTAACACTTCCTAGAAGTTTCCTTTATATTCTTTACTATAACTCTAATTGTGGAAAAATAAATATTATTCCAAATAAATATTATTAAATTTAATAATGATCATTTAAATAACAAAAGTAATATTAGTATTATTTTGATTATTTTAAAAAATAAGAAGAAACTTTATAAGTTAGGAAGTATTTTTCTTTTTTAAAAATTTTTTATATTCTAAATAATTAATCTCTGTAATTAATCTCTGTAAATTATTTAATTAAAAATAATAAAATATTCTATATTTTATTTTTATAAAAAAGAAGTTAAAAATAAAATTAAAGAAACTTTTTGATGTTTGTAAAGTTTATTTTATTTTGTTGAATTTTATATTATATTTTATATTACATCATTAAATAATGATAAATAAAATGACAAATTTTTGATATTATATTTATTATTTAAGGAAATGTGTAATATAATTGATAATATATATAATATAATAAAAATTGACTTTTTATTTTTAGCAATAGGAAGATTATGTGAAAAATGCGATGGTAAATGTGTAATTTGTGATTCCTATGTAAGACCATGTACTCTGGTTAGAATTTGTGATGAATGCAATTATGGATCTTATCAAGGCCGATGTGTTATTTGTGGTGGACCTGGTGTTTCTGATGCTTATTATTGCAAAGAATGCACAATTCAAGAAAAAGATGTAATGTAACTTGTATTAATTATATTATTACTAGTTATAGTAATAGCATTTTATAAAAAGAATGTTTTCTTTCTTTAATTTTTATTATATCAAATTGTTAATTTTTTTTCATGCATATTAATAATAAATGTAAATAATAATAATAAATATAATAAAAATTCACTAAATTTGATTTCTTATAGAGAGATGGTTGTCCAAAAATCGTAAATCTCGGAAGTTCAAAGACTGATCTATTTTATGAGAGGAAAAAGTATGGATTCAAGAGAAGATAAAGATGATTGATGAAAATTTCTAATCTGTAAAAAATATTTCTTATGTTTCAAATAAATAATTTTCTTGTAATTATGATCATCTTTTCATTAATAATTTAAAAAAAATATTTTTACATTTATAATTGTACAATTTCTTCGATACAAAATACAAATATAAATTATTATTATAAAAAATTAAAATGAATGCAATAAATACCAATCGTGCAGATATATGTTTCTTTTTTGAAATAAATAAAATTATATAAATTTTAGAAAATATATATATAAAACTAATATAGTCTTTTTGTTTTTTTAATTTAAAAAACATTCAATTTATTTTTTAATTGTACATTTATTTCATAAATACAACTAAACTTGTAATAAAATTGCCACACCTCCAAGAATCCATTTACTAGCCCTCTCTTTAGTTCTTAAATTAAATGTCCACACATAAGTTGGACCTCGTGATCGTGTTTTATATACGGGACATTCGTACATATTTTTTAAATCTTGTTTATCTTGTGTAATAGCTCTAATATACACTATTGGTAATAATGGAAATAATTCTTTAAATCGAGAATCCATAATACATCCTGCTTGCATATCCCATCGTGCACCTTCCATATATAATCCATTAATATATGCACCTTCTCTTGGTGCTGATCTAAAAAAAATTGTAACAAAAATTGTATTATTGTTTATTTTAAATAATATTTACAGAAAATATATTAGAATTTTATTAATAATAAAAAATTAAGATTGATTTAGAGAATTATTTACAATATTCTTATTTGTACAAATCTAATACAAATATATATGTATATGTTGAAAAAAAAATATTTTTAATAATTAATACGATAAATGTTATTTAAATATTATTAAATGTTTGATTGATAAATAAATAATAATATAATTACATAATTTCCTCTTTGTATTTTCTCAATACTTCACAATATAAACACATTTTGTCTAATGGCCATTCATTTTTGCGTGCAGTTTGTTGCATAATTGCAGTAAGCAATGACTGAGGATTGAAAAAACCTCCTAGCCATATTGATGATGGTAACTATGAAAATATGTATATATTTAATATGTATAATATGTATATATTTAAATAATATATTAATATTCCATTAATATCAATCTTATAAATTTAAATGATTCAATAATAATGGACTATTGCATATAATAGAAAATTTTACATTAAAATCGGCAGTCCAATTAGATAATTCACTTATTCGATTCAATAAATCTGCAAACCAACTATTTAATCCTAATTCTGAAGGATAAGCTTTTTTCTCCCAAGATGGAGGAATAGCATCCATAACTATATAATTTTGTAAAATTTCCATTTCGGGATTGATCGTTAATTCTCCCTTTTAATAAAATATTATTATATTTCAATTTTATAATATAATCTTTATAATGATAAATTTTTTATTACCTTCAAACCTAAATCTAACTCGTGCAGAGATCTTTTAAGTTCTTCACATAATACATTCATTCGTTCGCATTCTTGTAAGGCAACAGTAACAAACGGTGTGCGATCTTCCACCTAAAATATATAAAAAAAATTTCATTAAAAATGACAATTCCTTATTTAATTATTTTTATAATATAATATAATATAATATAAAATTTCACCTAAGTAGAAATAATAGATACCTTGCCGTAAAGTTCTAGCATATTAAATTCTTCTGGTAGTTTATCTAATAAATCTTCTATAAGTCCTTTCATTTTTTCTTCTCTTGAAATTTCTCCGACTGTTGTATCACTAACGGTTCTCGTTAACATACCCAATAATGTTTTAAATAAATTTTCCGCAGTTGATGTTAAAAATCCTAATAAAAATATTATATATATATATGTAATGAAAAAATGATTAAAAAAATCAATAAATGTATATAACAAGATATAACAAGATAGATTTTATTTATTTTCATACTCATAAATATAGCAAAAGGAATTTAATTTAAATAAAATTATTTAAATCATTTTTATTGATATATCCTTGTCATTTATTTTTTAATTCAATAAAATATCACATATGTATATTTACCAATTTCCGCATTAGGATGAAGTCCATAAAGAACAGGGCTCTCAGATGGTAAAAAATTATAGACATATTCATGATATCCATGATAATCAAGACTTGGTGGTACTAAAAAATCTGGTGCGAGATATAATTCGCCTATAAAAAGAGAAAAAAACATATATTTGACTTAATAATTAATTAGTTATTAATAAATTAATATAAAACATTTCAAAACAAAGTTAATAAAAAAAAATATGAACAAAGGAACATTATTTTTAAATATTATTGACACAATTGATTATAAAAATATGATTATAAAAATAATAAAAATATAATATAATATAAATAAAAATATAATTCTTCACTTTTATATAAATATTATATTTATAATTTAATTACCTTCAACTAATTCTGGTTTTAGATATTCTATTAAATATGTTTTACATAGTCTTCTATCCCAATCATCTGTTATATGGCCACCATACATTATTTCTCCAAATAAATAACGAAGATCTTCCCAAGGTACTTTAATACTATTCTCCAAATAATTAAATAGAACGGATACGCTAATCGTTAAATCTCCAAAATTGAATGGATAAGACTGAGTTAAAATAAAATAATTATTTAAAATAATTTATTATTTTATATAATTATATCTATAATTATATATATTTTCTTATTTAAAAAATATATAATTATATTAAAAATATATTTTTAATGATGATAAATTATTTAGAACATAATTTATTAAAAGACAAATATTAAAAAATGTAATTTATAAATTTCAAATATCATAGAATTATTACCTAACAAATCTTTGATCTTTATAATTAATTGAGTAAATTAATGTTAAAGTTATTTACTCTGTTCCATCCTTGTGCTCCAAATTTTCTACGTTCTGCAACTACGGCATGATAATAACAAAGTGCAAATAATATAGCTTTGAATTCAGTTTCTTTGCTACAAGACTCCAGAGTTTCCTGAGTGAAATTATCCAACGCTTTGTGAATATTCGCTTGAATTCCTGATGGTGGTTCATTCGTAATTTTTATGGCCGATTCCAATATACCCTATTTTTTTATAAAAATCATATTTTACAAGTGATATATTTTAACTAAAATTAAAATTGCATTTTTCAATTGAAATAATAATATATACTTGAGGTATTATTGATTCGTGAGGATCTGCACTTGGTTCCGCGCTAATAAACAATCGATAATCATCATGGGGACTCTCTGCACATTGTTCCATTTTTTTTTCCAGATCAGGTAACCATTTCTTCACAAGATGGATATTTTGTAAAATTACCCAATGACCTTCGTTAGCCGATAATTCTAATGCTTCTTCAGCTATGGGTTCTTGACCTTGACCCAATGATACATTATGGAAATTTCTACCTCCGAAAGTGAAACCTAATTGTATTCCCAAATTTTCTACGTCCTGAATTTTTATTGTTTTCATTATTATATAATATATATATTATATTATATTATTTTATTATATAATATTGGATAAATATGGTTATATTATATATATATATATATATATATAGAACGAGTATTTTACTTTTAAAGGATCAACACCAGGAGAGAGAATGAAAAATACAGGCGTGATAGGACTCGTCTCTTCAAAGGATTTATGAAAAGGAGGAGATCTGGACTCAACAAATTTTGAACCAAGTTTTTCTTCCACGAAACATCTAAATAAATTCAATGAGATAATGAAACAAGAATAAGTTAAAGGAAAAAGAAAGTATCAAACAAAAAATATTATAAAAGAAACGAACCTGATCGCATAAGTCATACGATCTAATCTAAGACATCTCATAATACATAATCTTTGAAGAGCAGTCTTATTTTTCCAATCTTGTGGAAAAATTTCTCGTTCCGGTGTTTCCGATTCAACAAATTTTTTCCATCTTTTCGCAGCACCCTCTATATCCTTTTCTAAATTTTGAAAATCATCCATTTGACTCAAATATTTGATTCCACCCCAGCCAACATCTGTTAAAAAATCTACAGGGCTGACTAAATCGATCATATGTGGAAATTTTAATAGAAAATCAAGTTCCGATTGTGTTATTTCTTTTGCTTCCATAAAAATCTATAAATAAATAGAAACATTCTGAAATGCTTACAACAAAATTGCATTTAATAATAATTATCATTTAAAAAAAATTAATTTTACATTTTCACAAAATTTTTACAAAGATCGATAATCGATAATCGATCATTGAAAAGTACCTGAATAGTCATTTGAGTGAGAAAAGTCAATTTATCAGCTTCAAATAAACCTCTACTTGTGTAAGTGAAAACTAGATAAGTAATACTATCGATTAAAAAATCCACACGTTTAGTTATTTCTTCCGAAGGTTCTGCGAATTTAATAGCGTTTAGAAAGACAACGCTGAAAGCTTTCAAAGAAAATTGATAGAGCATATTTATTTTGTATAAATCGTTTAAAACGAAATATAAAAGACTAGCTCTGGCCGCGACGATACGATAAATTTCTCGAGCTTCGTCTATCTTTATCGAGGTTATTTTAGCTTCTGCTACTTTTATTTCTATCTCTGCTGCAGTTTTCTTCGTGGTTTCAAGATTGATTACCAGATCGACATCGCTCAAAATATCTGGTCCCGCAGCTGACAATCTTAAAAAAAAAAAAATGCATTTTGAAATATATAATTTCATATAATTTTATATAAATATATTTTTAAAATTTTGTATCATTTTAATTTTTTGAAATATAAAGAAAAAAATAGAAGGGAGAGATCCTAGTAATATGAATAGAATTTTACCAAAAACATTTATTCTCATTTTTATTGAGAAAACCATATTAATCATACCTGTGCAATAGATCATCTTCCAATGCTTTCAAACTAATTTTAAAGGTATTTTGTTGAGTAGTTAATTCAGCTTTTTTCGATTCTAAATCAGGTCTTTCGGCTTTTACAACATCTCCTAGAAGTTGTTCTTCCAAACCATCTTTCGTAACGGTAAAATTGATAAGAGTGGTTTGTGCTTGTATTTCAGGTTTATAATGAGGATTAGCTAACTTTGTTTGTATAATTAGCCGGAAATGAGGATCATAATCTACTTCCTTATCCCAAATTTTTATCGCCCTTTAAAATAAAAGTTTCAAAAATATTTGTATTTATATAAATACAAATAATAAAATAATAATTAAATAAATATTTTTTATTTACATTAGTACATAGTAAACTAAGCTTTAATAAGTGAATGTTAAGAATTAATAATAAGTTAAAATTAAAATTTATCATAATATTTTTTAATGCAAATTATTTACAATATTACAATAACGTAATAATAATAATGATAAATACATACTTTCCTTTCTTTATTAGATCTCTTTTAATAACTGGATCTAAAACAGGATCGATACTTTCCATTATATTTTCAATTAAAACAATTGCACCATTCGCAATAGAAATTTCAATCATATGTAAATAATTTGGTTGAGTAAGCCTAAGCACTTGTAATTCTTCGCCATATCGATTCTTTATCCATTTAAGTCCTTGTAACTGTGGATCTATCATTAAAGGCCATCTCGCTGAATTCATTAAAATTGTTGCATTTTCGGAAGACATTCTATCGGATGGTAGTCCTTAACAAATATCTCATTATTAATTATATATATCGATAATGATTGATGGCTTTTTAAATCTAAAATCTAATCTAAAATTACGTTTATTAGTATATAAAAAAGTATAAAAAATATATTCACCTTCGTTATTCCATTGTGCAATTTGTGCATCATCAGTCAATAAAGCTAGGATATCTAAATCGGTAGTTCTTGGTATTTTCACTTGCAACTTTTCCAAGAACGGTAACCAATGATCGAACATTAAGTCATGTCTATATTTCCGAGTAAAACATCCCATGTATGATAAAAATGCAGTTACTAGAAGAACATCGCCTGGCACCATTACGAATGAATTCGTCAACCTAAGACAATTTAAAAATTGTGCTTTTCATCGTGTTTACAATTATATTTATTAAAATTACATTTATATAAACATTTGAATATTTATTATATAAAAACTAACATTTTTACTTCTTCGGTCCACCGAATTTTCTCGGATGCTAAACCATTTACCAATCTATTTGCGAGATCGATAGTTAAAGCAGTGGCATCAGCTTCATCCTGACATTTTTGTTTTTCAGCTAAAGCTGCATTCATTCTTTCTCCTAGAATGTCGAGCACTTTTTGTAATTCCTATAATGATAATAGTTATTTTTTTATATATCTGATAAAATCATTTATGATAATATATGAGGAATAAAATGAACAAAAATTTACAGCTAATCGTGTTCTCAAGGCATTCAAATGATCCATAGCAGCTTTTAGCTCAGCATTAGCTTGTGCAAGCGCAGCTCTTAATGGTTTTACAGTTTCGTTAATATAATGGAAAACCATTATATTCCTCACCCAACTGCAAAGACCTGCAGCTGCTAGCGATTTCGTAACAATAATTTCGGGGTCAAAATCTAAAAATACCATATGATTATTATTATTTTTATTGCTTTTATATATTTCTATATTTATATATGATATCCCAAACAAGAGTAGGAACATTTGTTAATTGAAATTCCTGAAATAATTTCAAGCAACATTTTCTTTTGCAAAAGATTTTGTTAACGGATGTTCTCATATTTTTAGGACATCCTATATATTATAAAAAACCTTTATGATTGATATAAGGTTGTATAGCTTTCACCACTTCAGGATGAATATTTTCTTTGTCGTAATTACGAAGTTGCGAGAGAAACGTGTCGATGTGACCCATCATCGCTTTACATGCTTTCCAACTTCTATCTTTCGGTATTACACCCCTCGGAGCGAATAATACTAGAACAGCTTGTACTACCATCGCTACTTGTTCTGGTGGCGTTACAAAAGCTTTCAATTCCGTTAAATTACTCTGAAATCGTGTTCAATTTTTTTCATATTTTTTATATTTTACATATTTTTAAATATTTTAAATATTTATATAAATTTAATTTGATAATTACAAATTTATTTCTTTTTTACTTTATTTAAGGTATCCAGAGCAGCTTCAGCTTGCCGTACTGCAGGTTCTGCTTTCGCTAAATCTTCATCGCATCGTCTCTGTTTTTCAGCTACTGTTTCTTTTATTTCCGCTACCTTTGCTTCTTCCTCCGATACTATCAACAAAAAATCATTTTCATCGTATGATCATTTTTTAGAAATATTTTTTTGATACAATATCTGATAACAAATCAGATAAAACTTTTTGAATTATTGCGAATTTAAATTATTATAATAGATAAGAAGAAATAAAATTTTACCAATCGCTTTTTCCGCTTCCGCTTTCGTATTCTCTAATCGAACTTCAGTAAGAATTCTGTCTGCAATTTCATTCTTTTTTTTCAATTCGACTTCTTGAACTGCTAGGACAACTCTTAGTTCGCTTACCTATCAATTAAAATCTATATATAGTTATATTAATTTGGTTAAATTAAATTCAATTTACAATATATAATGCAATTATAAATATTTTATATAAATTCTTATTGACAATTATTTAATATTAATAATGAAATCATTACTTGGCCAGCACAAGATTCTAATTTATCCAATCCATTCTTTAATCTCTCGATCATGGATTTTACATCATAAGTTCTCTCCACGAGTAGCTTCGAATATAAAGAAATTTGCTCCAAAAATGTTTTTGGAGTTGTATAGTTATATCTTCTCTCATTTTGTAAATAAAGCAAAGAAACATCGTCAACGCTAGTATGCACATATGACATAAATAAAGAAGCCGATGGTTTATATTCATTTGGTAAGTCTTCTAATTCCTGCAATCAAAATATATCGCGGTAATTTAAATCGTAAAAATGATAATAAAAAAAATAATAGTAGAAGGAATTATATATTAATCTAATACAGTTTAGTCGAATAATTCTGTGTCTTAATAATTCGAAATTTGTTCAGTAATAATAAAAACGAGATCTCTTTTGAGATTACAATATAATATTAATTAAGGAAGTGAAATTAATTTATTAATTCATTAAATTTATAACGATCGTGTATTTTTTGATTAATCAAGCATGACTAATAAAATGAGTTTGCAAAAACTTGTTAAATTTGCAATTTTGTGCTCAAATAGCATGAAAAAGAGAAAGTGATATATATTTTATACACACATGTACATAATATAAATTTATAATTTTGCGCTTACTTGAAAAAAAGAAAGTGATATTTATATTTTATATTTATTTTATATTGTACATATATGTAAATAATATTTAACATAACGTAAATATTGAATGTTAACATAAAAAATGAAACGATACTATAATTTTGAAAGAAAAATAATGAAAATATATTCAATTAATATCCCTATAAACAATCTTCGTCTATGCTTATGCATTAAAAATAATTAGTAAGAATTAATCGCTAATGCCATCTTTCGCAAATACTATAAACATTTCTTTGAAGAGAGGATAATTAGGATAGAATAAAAATTGAGAGTTAATGCCATCTCTTGAAGATTTTTGGAAAGATAATTCATTGAAAAAATATTTTTGATACTCGAAAGATGACGTTAACGATTAATTCTTTAACGATTAATTATTCTATCTCTATTCTTTTTCTATGATTTTTTATCCTTTCTTTTTAATTTACGATCTAAAGATGATGTTGATTTCAGTATTTTTATTCTATTTCTATTTTTCTTCAACTATTCGCTTTTCTTAGAGAAGAATATAATTAAAATTTAATTCGATATTTATTCGATTAAACATATATTAATATAAAGTTTGTTTAAGCAAAGATGTGTTCAAATCATCTTACCGCCAAAAATCTAATAGAAACGGATTTCAAAGCATCTTCCGGCCAACCTTCAAACCAATTAATCGAAGTATTATTCACGATTGCTGGAAACTGTCTAGCTCTGTTTCGAAGAGTTGTTCCAACGGGAGAGAAACAAAGAACGCATTTTAATTTATATCGAACTCTATTGATGAAAAACTTCCAACAATTTTCTTTTGTATCCACCAAACCGCTTTGTTTTACCTATGATATAATAAATCATCGACATGGCATGCTACAAAAATAAATTGTGTAAAAATCAAATGAAATAAATTCAGTTTCCGGAATATTTTTGTCGTGATATATTTATTTAACTAAAAACGTATATTAAATAAATATAAATATTATATATTATAAACATACCTATAAGGGTTGAAAAAAAATAAATATAAAATTATTAAAACTCTGTTTATTGATAAAAAATATATACCTCATTTCGAACTGCATTCACAATATTATCTACTTCATCATCCGCAAATAATTCCGAAATTTCACCAAAAGCAAGCATATCGTTTATGAGAACCAAAAATTTTTCATCGGCAACGTGAGAATCGGTCATTAAGAAAGTAATTCCAATTGATTTCAATCCAGATTTTAGATATAAATTGGATAAATCTGTTCTTAAGTCAGCCATTGAATAACCTGTTTTTAATTGTATCTGAAAAACCTAAAAATCAAAGAATAAATTATTTTAATTTAAAAATTGAATTATATTTAATATTATAATTTTACTCATAAATTTACAAAATATAAAATCAACTTTTATTTTTATAAAGCGTAGACTTTTTCAAATATCTTAGTAACTAAAGGTTATTAAATTAAATTGATATATTTTTAATTTAAGTATTATAGTATAGTAATTTGATTGAACAAATGAAAAATGATAAAATCGGACACAATGCTCGAGATTTGAAATAAATACTTTTCAAACGTACTTCTAAACCCGCGATGAAAGAAGCAAGGCTAGAAAGAGATTGTTTTCCGCTTCCCCCAACTCCTACGAGCAATGCGTTTCCTCTTGGTGCTTCCAAAATACGATTTATTTGACAGACTTGGTACATGGCATCATCAAATAAAACTAAATTCATCGCGCCTACCTATTCCAAGATGAATATTAATGAACATTATTCGATTAGAAAATTCCGATAATTTATAATCTTTTTTTATAATTTTTTATTATTATATTATTTTAAATATTACCAATTCATTATAATTAACCAAAGCTTCATTCAATAGCTTCGTTAATTGCGACCAATCTTTTATTGGCATATATTTTGGTTCACCGATCCCTTCGGCAAAATGACAAAAAATTATTGGCTCAGCATATATCAAATTCTCATCCATTTCCTGCGATACATGCAACAAAACGAATTTTTTTTTTCTTTTTTCTTTTACATATAATATATATTTAATAATTATTATATTATATTTAAATAATCGTAACACTTACACTAATATTCTTACGAAGTGATTCTCTTAGCAATTGTTGAAATACTTTTTTGTCCTCGGCACTGATCAATTTATCGGAATATACTCTTGTAGCTTCGTGAACGTACAATCTAATCAAATAATTTACTGTTGGGACAGTGTCGCCAGTTGCAAAAAGTAAACCCTAGAATTAAATTGATGTTATTATGACGCTATTTTGTTTGAATATAGATAATAATTATTCTAGAAAAATAAATCTTACTTGAAAAATATTTGAGATATCACGTAAATTAAATAGATAATGAAATTTAACTGCTGTTGGTAAAAATATCGATGAAATTCTGTTGTGACAGAACAATGCTGCGTGCAACAATGAATCAGCAACTTTTAACAATGCTACATTAAATTTATTAAAAGGATTCATCAAATGTTGCTCTAACATTTGACTATAGATCATTAGTAAATTTTCTTCGGTTGGGAAACTGTGTAAAATTTGTATAGTATATTTATATTGTTCTAAGAATTGAAGATACGAATATCCGTTAATTTTAACTTACCTAACAGCGAAAACGGCAAAATGTCTTTGCAAACGAGGATTAATCGTGAAACTACCGGCAGTAGGATTCATACATGATACGTATTGCGTATTTTGTATTTCCTTTAATGTTAATTTCGTTCTATCGTACCTATTATCAAATTATTATTTCACAATCGATCAAGCAAATAGTATAACTGTGCCAAAACTTAAATACTTCCAATACGTACCAATGATTATAATCGATATGTTGTCTAATGAGTGTGTGAGGTTGGACGGTTCCGTAAGTATCGATTGCGGGCATGTTCATGTCATCGATGAAATAGATCAATCTTTTCATACCAGGTGGCCCAAAATTTCTACCGGTCTTTTTCTCCAAGTGTTTTTCCATTATTCTTTGCAGCATTTCTTGAACGTATGATCGAATAAAAATTTAGAAATTCTTTTAAAATTAGAATGAAATAATCTTTTGTAAATATTTATTACCAGATGTGGTATAATAATTAAGGGGCACGTTCGCAATATTATAAGTATCAGGAAGAGCTGCGAGTTTTTCAGCCATGATCACACTCTTTCCTGATCCAGCTGCACCTATTAACATCACTGGCACACGTTCTTGTATAAAAACATCCAAGAAAAAGAATAAACGTGCAGTTTCAGCAGTTGAAACTAAAGTATTCTATAACAATAAAATAAAATTAAAGTATTGAGTGAAAAATTCTTAAAATATAATAATGCATTATGCATCTACATACTATCAAGTATCAAAAACAAAATTTTCATTTTAATTAGCTTTTATATATTAAAAAAAAAAAAAAAATGGAAACGAACTTGTAACGGTATATCAGTATCCAACTCAAAGGTTGTCACTTTCTCGGTCCAAGGAACCAATTTTTTCGTTTCGTTTTCGATGAAAAAATTGAATACATTTCCACCAGTGGGAAACTTGACGGTTTTAAATTCATTTTGCCACCATTTATTGAACTCGTTTCGCCAATCGATCAATTGATCTTGAAAAGTGGCCGATCCAAATGCCCAAATGCATGCAAAAACAAAGTACAATTCATACCTGTTTAAGGAGAAACATTAGAGAGATTTAAATTTAAATGATTCGTTATTTTCATTTATACCATTCCTTCGGAGATTCTGGTGTTACGTTCTCTTTAACTAGAAAGAAATCCAGTAAATTGCAAAGCATCTCGACGTGACAGATTTCTGGTAACGGCGTAATTTTTTTAAATCTAAATTTTGTCACTTCTATCAGGGTCGGCACATATTTATCGAATAAAATAGTTAAATTCGCTCTCTCTGCTGGGTCTCTTGTTTCTATCCAACTAATCGCAAATCTGTATAATAATAAATTATTACAAATATTTCAAATTATATTTCATTTCGAAATTGTAATTTTCAATCGATAAAAAAAGAAAATTATAATAAGTAAACTTACGGATACCAGCCAATATCTTGGGGATTTATGTAAAGAATTCCAGCTCTGGAAACGGTAGCCGGTGTTGCAGTTCTACGAATTTTCCGAACATGATATTAAACATTGAATCAAAGAGAGGAAAAAAAATGAAAAAAAAAAAAAAAAATAGAAAGCTATGATTTAAAAAGAACTATTACCTAAGATTGGAAATCTCAAATAGAAGTCTCATGGATGGGTTTAAAGCGATTCTTTCGTTGCTAGCCAAAGTCAACACTTTATTGTCATCCATCACAGTGTTTAACGACTCGATCCACATTGGATCTATATCACCGTCAAAAATAATCCATTTAGGATCGGGTCCCGCCATATTTGCCTGATCTCTCATTAACACAGAGAATAATCTGATGAAATTGATCGATTAATCGATTGTTTTTCGCATAAAAGAGATAGAAATACCAACCCATCTTTCCATTCTCGTGTTGCTGGATTGATCACACCAAAAAGTTCGTCGTTCGTAACAGCTTTTGGATTCAAATCATTGTAATAGGGTTTTAATTGATTATTAAAATACGTTCGATTAAGCGTTCTCCAAACTTCGGTCTTCCCAGTTCCGGCAAACCCAACGATGAAAACCGAGTGACGAACATGAAGCAATTCTTCTAACTGGACAACCTGTTTTGTTTAATATTACTTTTAATAAAAATTTTTTTGAGATAGAATTAAAAAAAATGTTTTACATCAAATGTGTTCCATTTGTTGCTTTATACTCTTACTTTTAATATAAAACCATCCTCTGGTTGCAATTTAAGATCCAAAGTGGATTTTCGAACTGTCATCTCGAAATCAAAATCTCTTTTTCGCGGTACGTCCAAAGCAGGAAACAAGTCTCCTAAACAATCGATATTCTTATGAAATAGATATAAAGAATGAAAAAAAAAACTATTATTAAATAAATATTAAAAAAACTATTATTAAATAAATTACATGAAAACGAGATATAAAAGAAAATTAACCGATAAGACCCATGAACACGGGTACATCGTCCGTCACAATTTTCGGAATGTTGAAATCTCTGAGGGCTCTCATTAACACTTGATCCTCGGCTCTATCGGGATCGCCTCTCTTTAATTTACCAGCGACTACTAAAACCGATTTAATCGCTCGTAGACCCCAATCGTAGTGATCTTGTTTCGATAGAAGTTCCCGGCAAAGCTGATACAACGTAATAAACTTCCTTGCCAATAATCTAGCTTCTTGAAAACCTTCTGCTACCAGCATTATCTCGCAAATTAAATCAAAATCTGGAACTACCATGGCGCAAGGCCTTTGTAAAATGAATAAATGATGATAATTTTCTGACGAGATAAAATTATATCTATACAATTCTATCTAATCCATGCCATATCTCTTTTGTTTTTGAAAATATTAAAAAATGTTTTCGAACAAAAATTGTAAATGAATTTAACATTTAAAAAACGAGATATTTCGAGTGATAAGGAATTACGTGAGATTACAATTAGAAATATTTAAATCACTTCATGATACCTGAATAAAGTTTTCAAATTTTCCGGCAATTCCGTCCTTCCAGCATAGCCAGGATTCATGGTAATGAACATTCCAACGGTGGGGACAATATTAAGAATCTCTCCAAAGAATAGGAATGTTGGTTTACGGTGTTTCACCCCGTCTAAAACCGATTTCACTTGCACGGCAACTACCGATAATACTTCTACCGAAATACGATTGAATTCATCGAAACAACCCCATGCTCCTACTTGTGCAAGACCTTTATAAATATTTCCACAGGACTGAAAGAAAGTAACACGTGTTACCACATATTTAAAACAAATTTCCATAATATTCGACTCTTCTCGTTTGTTCATTGGTGGAAAGAAGTTTCGCGAGAGGAATGCAAGTCCGATTGGTTAATTTGGAAAGAAACGCCTATTTACACACACATTTTTGTTTCTATTATGGTACTTTTCACATATATTAATTCGACGATCTATATTTAAATCTTGATGCATTACTATAGAATCGTAATTAATATCAAAATAATTAATAGTTTTGAAAATATTTCAACTTCCAATCTTCCAGATTATCCTGATGTAACTTCATAAATGAAAATAATTTTTACGATTTTGAATATTCAAATTATAACTTTTCTACTATTATATAATGTGTAGTGTCAAGATTGTCAGCAAAGTATTTGAAGTGGAAATAGGCGATTCTAGCGAAGAACCTCTCTTGCCCCTATGCCGTTCTGCGAGACTTCTTTTCAAGTGAACAGTACATTACCTTGTAATCCATTTGCTCGGAACAATTGAATACGTAGACCATTTGGCCCAATGCTCTTCCCAAATCTTTCGTGGTTTCCGTTTTTCCGGTTCCAGCTGGGCCAGCTGGTGCTCCACCCATTATGAGATGCAAGG
The DNA here is from genome assembly GCF_014066325.1 of Apis laboriosa. Lineage (NCBI taxonomy): Eukaryota > Metazoa > Arthropoda > Insecta > Hymenoptera > Apidae > Apis > Apis laboriosa. The sequence continues at coordinate 5,910,642 of NW_025223501.1, forward strand.
ATTGCGTTAAAGTGATGTAACATCTGTCTGTCAAAGGTGTTATCACCAATCGTGGAACATTGCCCAAATATTCGTAATCATATTTGAACGAAGCATCACAAATATCGGCGAAACAATCGCCAACTTTGTCGTCCCATCTGAAAGTTGAAATTTGAGGTTAAAGTTTGACGAGTAAGGAGAAATGATTAAAATTTTGCACCTGTGTCTTAGCTGGGATTGCCATTGGAAACTGGAAGAACTTTCTGCCTTCATCGTGATCATTTTCCCTACGACATCTCTCGCGTGCACGTCAATCGTGCAAATCGTCATAATTTTTCTTCGATCGCTTTCGATCAAATCCCCGCAGAGTATTGTTATCAACGCGTTCAACTGATTAATCTGCTTTCTCTGATAATCTTTAAACGCGTTTTCGAAACCTTCTTCCAATCTCGCGAAAGCCATATTCACCTCTGTTGTCCACCAAATTTGACTACCGCATAATGCGGGTTGCGCTTGATGATCGAAAATCCATTGCTCTCGTGGTTTCTCGTCGTAAGTGAATACCGCCTGAGATATATGATACCTCACGGATCTCTTCATCGCATCTGTCACGTTATTCAACCAAATCTCCACCTTAAGTAAACGTGTCGATGATTCCACTTTGATGGATTTTCAAAATGATGAGATCATTTTGATTTTTCTTATGAGATTCTCTCGCGAATATATATTTACCTTTCCACTACAATCACAATTTCCATAAATAGCCATATGTTCACCATCTTTGGCGATCATAACTATCGCTTGTTTCGTTGGTTTGTCGTGTTCCATTTTCCACATTAATTTTGCAATAGAATCGTACAATTTTGACAAATGTCGGCAGACTAATTCAGGTATGTTTCCTTAGAAAAATAACAATTTATTATATAATTTCGATAATTTTCGCTTCATTAAAATTTAATAATTACTTTAAATAAATTTGTTTGAATTTAATAACATACTGATCATTCGTGGGAAAAAATTTTGAATGAAGAATAAAAAAACAAGTAAAAAAATGATAGATAATTAAAGTTTAATCAATAATAATCAATAATTAAAGTAAAATCAAAAGTTTTCTAACCATTGCTTAAAATATCGAGTAGATCTGCCGAGGAAATGAAATAAAATCTTGGATAAATTAATCTTTTTGTTTCCAAATAATCTGCTAAAGCTTTTTCGCAAAGATTTAATTGAAATTCTAAATCCTCCAGTTTCTCTAAAAGTTTCGGTCGACTCGTTGCTTTTACGATATTTAAATTGCTCAACATTTCCTTCAGTAATTCCTTAAAAAATAATTATTTAAATGATAAATAAATTTTTTCAAAGTATTTCTTTTAACATAGGAAGGGAAAGTGGGGGGAAAAAACATTAATAAACAATCGATTACTTATTTAAAAATAAATTACTTATTAAAATTACTTTAAACTCTTTGTCAATTTTTTCGAATCGTTTCGATTCTTCGGGAAGTTGGCTTCTAATATCTTCAGAACCGATGAAGATACTTTCGAGATGTATCCATGCCCGTTGAACTTCGAACCATGCATTGATCACCGCATCCGCGGTGCTTAATTTTTTTTGCCAATCGAGAATTTCCTCCAGGAAATATCCAACGAATTTGGACCCTAACATATTTTGTAATTGCACCTGTGATTGCGAAAATCGATAAAAATTAAAGGTAGAATAAAATTGTAGAATAAAATTGTGTAAGTTGATCGTGGAGATCTCTCCATCTTTACTTCTTACTTTATTCATTTAACAAAACAGAATCATAAAAGATTACCTGATTCTCTTCAAGGATTTCGATAGTTTGCTCGTCGATTCTAAGAACATATAATTTCGTACGCTCGTGTAGCTCTTTGTCAAATTCGAGAGTGCTCCATGTATCGTGCAACTCTTTCAACACTTTTTCCATCGCCATTTCCTTTACCGATTTAGCCACGATATTTTTAACTTCTTCTTCGTATTTGTGCAATTGCAATTTTAATAAATCTTCCAACGTGGTAGTGTCTGTCATTATAAATACCACCTACCAACATACACGATAAACATATTCATTTTCATCATTTAATTATCTCAAGTAGTAACTCAATTCTTCTCGTTTGTTAATAATCATATTAAGTTTTTAATTCGTTCTTTGTTTCAGTATCAAAACAGTTGCACAGTTTTCACCACAATGTTGTAACTTAACATAATTGAAGCCAAGGCTTAAAAACTTAAGACTTGATCTACAGTTAACCCAAGACCTAGTTCACATTGTACATAGATTTAAGAATAAGAGGATAAGTTTATTTTGATGTTAACTTCAATAACAAATAAGTTTTTCCACGATTCCGTGGACTGTGTTAATTACCTTCGTTTCAGCCATTAATTCTCTCCAATGTCTATCTCTAATCGCTGGATTCTGCAATTCTGAAACCGCTCTCAACGATGCCATCATATTTCGCACTTCTGCTTCTATGTTGTTATACAATTCCCAAGGACGAACATCTTTGTCCAATTCTATCAAGGAAATGAATATTTGTAAAATTTTTGTTGTAAAATTTTTTATACGATCCATGAAAATTTTTTTATTTTATATCTACAAATAAATAAAAAAGTCAATTGATCATTTTAAGGTTAGAAAATGAAATGTTGAATTTCACTGAAAAAAGTATTGTTCTATTGCTCTATATATATATAAATATTGCTTTATATTTATATTATCTATCTAATATATTTATATTTTTTTATCACAGAGAGAGAGAGAGAGAGAGAGAGAGAGAGAGAGAGAGAGAGAAAGAGAGAGAGAGAAAGATCTTATACATTATAACGCAAGAACTACTTATTATTGAAAAAAAATATGTTTATGAAAAAAAAATACACAAGAAATAATTGGAAAAATTATAAACTGAATTTGATGAATTTTTATTGGTAGGAAGAGAAAAAAAACTTTTCTTTACGTCTTAATTCTCTAAGGATTTTTTTGCATTCTTGATCCATCCATTCTATATCCAATTTCTTCCATGTGGTTTTCTTCCATTCGTTTAGAGACGTCTCGATCACGTTCACATAATCCCAAACCATTTTCAAAAGTTGCATCTCTTTTTGTATCTGTTTCGTTACTTTAAATTCAGGCATTTCTTGCTCAAAAATTGCAATCTGGCCGTGTAAGTCTGTCTCTTCGGACAGGAATTTCAAAATTTGTTCGCGCGATTCATTTAATTTCTCATAGGGATTCTTGCACACTGGACTGTAAATATAAATATATATATAATAATCAGCCAACTTAAACGAGATCATACGATTATTTTTCATTTGAAAATACATTTCAAATTAAAAAATAAAGATATAAATTTATTTTATAGTTATAGAGATTATCGTTATAGAGGTCTTCATCTATAAATTTTCTTAAAATCTTATAAAATAAATAAAAAGCAAATTAAAGAAAAATTTTCAAGCGAAAAATTATCGGTATTGTTTTTTTACTTGAAAATATCTTCTTTATGGAATTGTTCCAAGAAATGTTGCTGTTTAAAATCATAATAGCTTAGCCTCTTCTTCAAAAGTTCGATCTGTCGAGTCATCAAAGGTTGTACAACATGTTTCACTTGAGCAGCTACTTTTTTCAATGTTTCCCAACTGACGGGTAACTCTGTGAGCCAATTGAAAATTTTCTCCTCTATAATCACATTATAAGTTTGTAGAAGTTCTATAGTTTTCTGAAAAATATTATCTTAATTAATTTATCGGTCGAGAGAAAAACGCATTTGTATTTCTATCGCATTATTTTTATTACCTTAATAGGATCGAACATATCTTCGATCTCATACTGGCGATCTCTTACTTCTTTTAGATAATATATGGTTTCCAGAAGCGCATCGTAATCATCTTCCTGAATAGGACGTGAGAAATTTTCCATTGCCGCTTTCAAAAATTTCGATAATTCCTCCAATCTAATTTGTAACGAAAAAATTTAACGATTCAACATTTTGCAAGAAGAAAAATGATAAAAGAAAAAAAAATATTTTTCTAAATTGAACGACCTTTAACTTTATTTACTTTAGATATTTGTTAATAAATTACGACGATTATACAAATCGAACATTTGTAATAAACTATTTTAAGTTCAAAAAAAAAATGTTTAGCGATTAGATTATTCTTCTGACATTGTAAATTTATTAGAAAATAAAATGAAATGAAATAGGAATGAACGAGTATAAAATTCTAATATATCACGTCAATGTCTTATTTCCTTAATAGATAAATGATCGAATTCTCTTGAATTGTTTATATTGCTTGCGAAATAAGTACTTTGATAGTTTCCCGGAATAATGATTCCGAGCCAAATACACAGTTACGCAAATATACAGAATTAGTGCCAACATCGACCGTCCCGATTATGGTTTCAGAGAAATCGGCTCTATTTGCGGTTAGAGGTTAACATGTGATCCGCATTCATAGAACTCCCTTTTATAGATTACGTGAACAGTATTATGTCTTAAAAAAGAAATCATTCGAGTTAGTGGAAACTTGCTTAAAAAAAAAGTTTCAAATTTTTATCTCGTAATTTATATGAAAATTATTTCTTTAAAATCATTGCTTCTTCTATTCGTAACATTTTAACGAGAAAAATTTAATTCCATTTTATTATTATATTTAATATTTCTGTAATATAGAAATAATAATATGACAAAATTTAAACTGCAATCAAAGTAAAAATAATTTTTTTTAATTAATTTAATTTAAAATTTAATTCCATTTTATTATTGGATTTAATAATTCTGTAGCGTAGAAATAATAATACGACAAAATTTAAACTGCAAGCAAAGTAAAAATAAATTTTTTTAAAATTGTAATCACGATATTGAATCTATCAAAGTACTTTAATCTTGTAGATTGAATAAAATTATATAAATATTTTAAAATTTTATTACAAGTGATAGTTACGTTTATCTTGGATTAAAATTATTCGCGCTACGTTATGCAATATTATTATCGATTTCCCAATGAATCCTAACTTAAATTCAAGCGAGGTAACTTTGGATTTCTTATTTTTGACACATCTAGAATATTAAATGCATGAAAAAATCCTTGAAAGATCCTGATGACCTCGTTTGAGTCTTTTTATGTATGTAATAAAGATATAAAATGAAAAAAGAAAAATTGAAAATTACTGAGTGGTAATACGCTTGACCAAATAATCCTTGAGCACGTTGGACCATTTGCAAATAACGTTTAAAAGAGTCTGTTTGAAAGGCTTTATATCGAGTCTCAACCATTGACAAAGGACCTCTTCGTTTTGCAGTTTATCACACTCGTTGTACAAATCGATGAAAAAGTCAATTTCCCGTTTGAAGTCTTTCAAATCCGGTTTCTTTTCCTTCAAATTTTCTGGAAGATATTCTGGATGTTGTTCGATCATCTCCCTTTGCTCGGGATTTATGTATTGAGCGAATTTCAAAAAATAAGACAAATATTCTTGCTTATCGTCTGTCCACAACCAGGAATAGTTTTCGTATACCTGTAAATGATAATTTAAATCAATAATTTTCATATTATTTTTCTTATTATTCGATTGCATAAACTATTGAAAATTGAAATCTTAAATTTGAAGTAATCACGTTACCAGAGCATGCTTTTTTACTTCTGTCAAGGCTAGTTTAACTCGATTACAAGTTTCTTCTAACATAAATACGATACCTTTTTCTTCGGCAACGTCCACCTTTGAGAATAAAGAAATTCGTTTAAAATTTTATATCGAATAAGAAATAAATGGATTTTCATTACAATTGATCAATTATAACCAAGAAGAAATATACCGCGTAATTCTCTAGCTTCTCGCGCAATTCAGGATCGACACGTGGTATAAGGATACCCATTTTCATCATTTCAAGTAAAAGTGATTCGAAAAAAATGTAGAAACCTTCCGGATCGTCTAATTCCACCGATGGTCGGAAAGTGATTTTAGGATTCTTTCGTAAAAGATTAAAAACAAATGTTTTGTTTATATGATAAAAATTGAAATATATATATATATATATGATGAAAAATAATAAAAATTTTTCAATTATCAATTTTTTATTTCGATAAATTTCCAAAACAAGTTTTTTTACATTCTCAAAGGTATTCACCTCTAAACACATTTGAATTTCGAATGAAGGATATATATCGCCTTCAGGATCAGTTTCATCAAGAATGTAACAAATACTGCGAAAAACGTAATAAATTGATTTTTTAATTCTTATAAAATACTGCATATTATAAGAGATATAATGTCGGTAAATCAATAAAGTAATTATTAATAACCTAGTGGAGACCGCTTGAATAAGACCTTTGGAAATTAAATTGTCAACATAAGATAGATAAGGTTGCCATTTTTCACGTCTCATTGCCAACGTTTCTTCATCAACTTCCTCTTCTTCTTCCACTTGTTCTTCTTCTGCTTCTAATAATATCTCTTCGGGTATTTCCTCTTCCACTCTGTAAGAAAGAATTGATATAAATTTCTCTCAGTTATTTAAATTAATGATTAATTAAAACTGAATATAAAAAGTATATGATTACATTTTCCATCTTCTATGGAAAATATACAATAAAAAAAATACAATTTTACAATCTTACTTTGGAGCCTCAGGTTCTACAGCTTCTTCAGGTATTGCTTTCTCTAATTCTGTTTCCTGTTTCTCTTGTACAGCTTGGTAATAAATAATTCGAATAAATCAGTAAGGACGTTTATCAAACGTTAAGTAATTGTAATTAGAAATTATAATTAATTACTCTCTAATAATTCCAAGTCTTCTCTATCATAGAATTGCTCCGGGAGCAAGTCGAAAAAAAGTTTATAATTCTCTTTTAATATTTGTTCCAATTGTTCAGCCATTGATTCGATTTCCGCAAATCTTTCCGCGAATTTATCATCTTTATCAATTAGAGACAACAAATTTTCATCCCTGGTATCTTTACGATAAATAACTGGTATCATCGCCCAGCTATACATGTTATTCATAATATTTTTTAAATTATTTTGGGCACGGAACACTCTGCTGTGTAATTTCCATATAATTTTTAATAAATCATCGATATATTCCATAACTCCTAAATAATAATTTGTTCGTATATCATGTAAATAATATTATTGAAATATTTTAACCATGATTTAAATTAGACTCTCTACCTTCCGAATTCCAATTATATTTTTCTTGACCATCATCAATTATATTATCAATGTTCATAACCTCATCTTTTACCAATTGAAATTCTATCGGAATGCTTTCAGTTCGTATTCTATTATACCTGAAATAACATATACTATGTCATATAATAATCGAATCATTTTCTAAAGTTTTTTATTGAAATAAGAAAATTTTGTTTTATTATTATTTTCTAAAATAATTATTACTCGATTGATATTCAGAAGATAAAGATAAAGATATATAGATACAGAATATTTAATAAATAATAAATATATATATAAAACTTTAATTTTTGCAAAAAAAAAAATGAATATTTTTGAAATATTTTACTTGCGTGAAATAAAAAGTGAATCAAAAACATTCAAAACAATGACTCAATAAAAATAAACATGCTAAACACGTATGTCAAATTGGCGCTTCATTGGAAGAACTCATTATCGTAGCTGAGACTTACATTTTAAGTAGGAAAGATAATCTTAGGTAGAATAATAGAATAGTATAGCTGAGTAATCATATAAAACTACAAACTGACAATTCATCTAATAAAGAGATAGCTTTACAATCTTTAAATCATCACAATGATGAATCATCACATCTTTTTCAACATTTTGCTATTATTATAATTAATTTTATAAAGATTTAATTCGAATATACCTCTGTTATTGTGTTGTATAGATATATCTATTTTATATTTGAAAAAAATCATTTTTAGAAATAATTGAAATAATTAAAAATCATTAAAATTATTATTCAATTTACTCTTTCATTCAATAATATTCTTTTATACGTTTCAAAATTATAAATATTCATTACAATTAAAATTTTTAATAATAGATATATAATTTTAAATTAATTCATTAAAAAAAAATTTAAAATTAAATAAAGAAAGCGTAAAAAATTACGTAGAGTTGAAAATTACTTACCAATTTATTATTAAATTCAACTTGTAAGTACTATCAAAAAAGAATTGTGATCTAGCATAAAATTCTACGGCATCTTCGGGAAGATCAGGTTTCTTTATAATTGTCATATAACGGATTTCTCTCAAGGTAGTTTTCAATTCTTGGGCAAAATTTGATTCTAATAACCTATCGTCTCCAACTTTTAAAAGAGTTTTCAACAAATGCGTTTCCCAAATTTCTGGCAATCGTTCTTGCCAAGCGGTGAATATTTCTTTTTCTTTGTCATCAATAATATTCTTGAAAAGAAGAAAGATATTGTCAAAATATCTAATCTTTTATTTAACAAGATTATAAAGCAATGAGAATGGTAAAACTCTGAGATATTCGAATTTTACAAATAATACAAATTACAAATAAGAGTTTCGAATTTTCGAATTTCATATTTAAACAATTGCAAAATATACATGTATATAAAAAATATATCACTATTAAATCGTATTAAAAATTAACTTATTTGTTAGTTTGTTTATTTCACTATTGAATATTACCATTAATTCCTCGTATTTACTTCTAAGTTCGCTCTCCATTTTTTCGGTAATCAAAGGATGATCGATAAATTTGATACAATCAACTGGATAACGAGTTCTGTGACGAAGTTTCACTAATAAACACAAAGATGCAACTACCGGAGGCAAATGTATATTTATCCCGGTATACTTCTTTTCTTCAGGGAACGTAAAATTTTGATCGAATAAAATCTGTAATACAATTACCGAGTTATTATTGTTATTAATTATAAGTTAAAAGTTAATTCACCGATATAATGATATAATGATAATTCAATTTTACCTTTATTTTGTCAAAATGTACATTCATTCTGGCAGTAATTGTTTCATAATTGTGCCAGAGTTGAGCCATTATTAATGGTCTATTGGCAATTGTACCCATTATCCATATAAATTTATAATACGCCTCTAAATTGTGACATTCGGCAAATGCTTGATCGAAAATGCTCGCCAATTTTCGATCATATTGTTCTATCTTTCATTCCAATAATTATTTTTATTAATTAGAAATAAAGTAGAGATAAACAAATTAAAAGTTGAAAAAAAGATATTTATTCGAAGCGAAAATTAGAAAAATATTATTAAATAGATAAAAATGTTTATACAGCTATACAAAAGCTGTTGAAAATATTTCTGGAGAAATTATATTTTTTGTTGTTAAAATTTATACTTTTTCTTTTTTCTTTTTTATTTTTCTAATAAAATTACTCAATTTTTAATAAAGGATAACTTACTTCTTTGAAAAATTTTTTCAAATCTTCACTAAATTGTTCTTCCTCGGGCGTTAAAACCTCATAAGGCAATTCTCCAAAATGTTGATACAACTTAAGAAATTCTTCGTAAATGGTTTCAACCATAATAAGCAATGATTTTCCTTTCAAACCAGCAATTTCTATTCTCTCTAGTTTCAAATAATCTTGTACTGTGTCAAATAACAACTGCAATAAAAAATTATCGTAATTACATTATCGTATACATTTGAAAAATTAATATATATAAAATTTGCCACGTATACAAAATAACCCATAATTCATATTAGAAATAAAAATTGAATCAAGATTGATATTGCCAAGACTTAAATAAAACAAACTATAATTTATAATAAAATTATTGTGTGCCATGTGATAAAAATATATATATATATATACATAATTATTTTTTAATAAACCTCGATTTCTTTAAGTCTCTTCTCAAACGTATGAATTCTTTCGAGGACTAATTTCTCGTGAAAATTCCAAGGTACAGTCTCCGACGATCTGAAATACATATCTATCCGCTCTTTATATGATCGAAATATTTCTTGATAACTAGTAAGATATGGTAATACTTCAGCAATCTTCATTTTATTATCATCAATATCTCCTTCGAATAAAGTTGATGGATTTATATATTTTATTGCCTATAAAGAGATGTAAATATGAGTTTTCAATTTAATATAATAATAAGATATTACAATACTATATTTATAATACAAGAATTAAATAATATACCTGAGAAATGATCAAATTTGAAATTTCTCGTAACAGTGCAATAATTCTTTCGAGAGTATAGAATCTCGAATTAGCCCACATTAAGCAAACACAGTGCAGCAATATTTTTACCTTTGACAATATATCTTTAAATTCAAGCGTTTCGATTTCTTGGAAATAAGTCTCTAAAGGCTTTAAATAAAGATTGATATCTCTAGTTTCTAATAATGCTAAAAAAATTCGAGTAAAACTTATATAAAAATAGAAAATATCGATCATAATTTTCTTTCACTAAATGCAATTTTTCGCTTACCCGCAGTGACGTTGTTTACTAAATTTTTGAAATATTGCGAGTAAGGACTTTGCGTTTTCTCTAAAACTAAATCTATCTGTTTCACCTTTGGATCTTTAAGTTGAAAATAGATGGATTCCATATTCTTTAACCTCATATTCCAATAATCCAATTCTAAATGAAATAGAAGAATAATTGTTATTAAAAAAATAGCGTTGCCATTTGAAAAATGATTACCGGATACAAGAAATTTTCCATTTTTGGAGAATTTAAACTCTTCGTTAAGAATCTCATTAATCTGAGTCGCCCATTTTACCACAATTTCTTCTATATTACTTTTTACTTTAAGTTGTTTAGATATGTCTACGTCGGTATAAAATTTTGGATCTAGAATTTCTTCGATATCCATCGGCATTGGTAGTAGAGTTTTTCCCGTTATTTTTCCTCTTACCTAAGTTTTGTTTCATTCATTTCATTTCAATTCGCTTGAGGTATTAAATTAATACTTATATTTTTTATTACCTGCCATATTAAAGTTCGAAGATTGTATACTTGCTTCTTGACATCTTTACGAACTACTTCCGGCCAACCAATATGATTTTTTGGATTAGATAACATAGGTACGTATGCCTGGAATTGGAAGAAAATGAAATAGAAATTTTCGAAATGGAATGTAAGAAAAATGTTTGAGAACCTGTTCGACGAGCACGGCTAATTCCTCGATCGGATTCGGCGCCATGTCACCCGGTATCAATATTTGCTTGTAATTAGCTTCCGTGATCACTTGGGGTTTCCTCTTCAAGAAGTACGTCTGCTTTCTCTTGGCTTGCGTTATTTCGAGTAGAGGTATCAACACATTGGCGGGTGTCAATTGCAACACGAGCACCATCTCCGATGGGGTGGTTAAGAACTTTATAATTAAATCCTGAACACGAGAGTTGAATAATTTGATCATTATTAAAACGAACAAAAGAAATTCATTTTTAAAAACTCTTTCTTTCAACGATTATCTCTATAGAAATTGTTGGACAAGTAACATAATGGTCACGCTATTCACAATGTTCTTCGCGCGATGTATTTCGAAAAAATAATGAGCAAATTTTAAAAAATGAAATGACAATTCTCACGAAGAGAATGATCAACGAAGTTGCGAGTAATTAGAAAAAATTTTCTATTTAATTCCATCTATTTAATTAACTTCATAACATGCTCCTTTGATAAATCTATCTTACTTATGTAACATGTAATAAGCAGAAAATGTTTTTAAGAAGATACGTCATATTTTTTAACAAGCATTCTTTCTCATCGATGAGTATCATATAAATTATAACGAAATCAAAGATTTATTAACGATTGGATAACGAAGAATTCCGTCTTTACTAGTACGATCGCGTAATTGAAGTCAAATTGACATTTCCTTTACGAGATTATTTGCAATGGTACTAGATTTATTATCTATGACCTTTTAGATATCTAATAAAAATGAAAAGAAATCAGAAATGAAAATCGAAATGAAAAGTTTGAAAGAAAGAATCTTAAATCTCTTATATAATAGACATGTGATCAAAGAAATTGAAAGGTATGTAATAATGTAAAATGTTTTTCCAGCTAAAACATATAAAGTGGAAATTACCTTATATTCTGCATGTGCCAACATTTTCGCCCATCTGTCGATTTTTAATTTTCTCGAATGAGTAAGATAATTAAACATATATTCAAACCGTGGATCCTCATCCTTTTTCTCATCATCCTTTTTCTCCATGTTTTATTTACCACTTTATTTACTACCTTAGATCTATCATTTCTTGTTGATATAATTCGATATAGGAATACGTACTTTATCGTATGTTTGTACAAAAAAATGACGATTCATGTAACGGAAAAATAGATATCTTCAGAGATTTCTTCTGTGATATAATCTCGAATAAATTCATACTATTTTTAAATTCAAATGTAAATGATTTTCAAATTGTTCTTTTGTTCTTTCAAAGTATTGAATTTTAAAGATTTTGTTTAATTAATGACTAATATATATGATTATATAAATATATCAAAACATAATGCGTTAAACAATGAAATGATCGAAATATGAAGTAATCGATTAGTGTCGAGTGGCGTTAAAATGCTTGACATAATCAATACATTAACGCTGTTCCCTGTAACTAATAAATCTTCTTTGATCTTTCTATTTAACGTGTATTTGCATAGATATGTTAATCTATTTTCACTTCTTTGCAAATAATAATACAATATATATACACGTATTTATTTCGTAAATTCCTGTTTTCACAAGTGTATTTCAATATTTTTTATTTATAAAATTTTACGATACTAAAACTCACGATTAATATTAATTCTTACGTCATAAGTAACTGTCGATATGCAAAACAGAATATAAGTATTTAAGTCAACATGTATATACATTCTTAAAGATCAATTATGACCTAATGATATTTACATTACTGGTTGAGAAGTTGATATCATGATGAAACGTAAAATCTGTAGCCACTGTAGAACGTGATATGTATGTAGAACGTTTGCGAAATGTTGACAAAAAACACGACATCTATTCGGAACTCAATTGAACTAAATCGGTAAATTTAGTTCCATTAACCTTAACCATGAAAACTTAAAAAAGATTCATAAAAGAAAAAAAAAAGATTAAATATTTTCCATAAATATGTATTTTCTGTTAAAAGATATAAATTAGTTTTAAAATTTGTTTTAGGAGAAAAAAAGAAAAAAAATGAAAGGTTATTGGATATTATTGGATACTTGGATTTCGACGAGAGGGTCAAGGCGAAAGAGCAAAAGAATCTCGGACCAGTGTCGTTCCTGAAGAGTGAGGAAGGGAGCTCGATTCGGGAGTGGAAAGCGGCAGGTGTTCCGGGTTAATATTCGTAGCGAAGAGGATTGTTTTGCAATGCCGGCTCTTCGACCAGCTTACGTGCGCCCGTGCCTGTCTCGTAATTAGTTTGACTTTCACCGTGAGGGCCACCATACCCGGCACCACACACTTTCGCTCGTCTTCTCCTCTTTTGCCTCTGGAATTACGTTACGGAGAAAATGCTTGAATGCGCCCACAGGAATTTAGGCCGATATCAAGGACGTTCTTGCGACGTAACCTAACCAGATTCGAATCGTCGCCCGATCCACTCATCCGACTCACCAAATTTCATACAAATCTTTTTACGATCGACGACGTACGAGCCGCTGTGCATCCGTGCTCGCTTGCTCAATACACTTTCGTGTAATCAGGCTTTGATTTGTCGTAATCTCTTGGAACGATCTATGCGTACGTTTCTATCGGTACGATGATCTTTCGATCCGTGGATCGTGATCCTTTACAAAGATGCACTGGATCGTAACGAGATGATTGATTGTAAAAACAATTCGAAACAGTTTGATTTGTAATCTGTCAAAAATGCATTGAAAATATGATCACGATATAGGAAGAAAGATCAGAATAGATATATATATATATATACATAGTTAGAAAATACTGATTTGTAATATACATTTCGTTGCCATTTAAATGCCAACTTTCCTTTAAATGTTTGGTCCTATATAAATACATTTGTTAATTTTATACATTGACTTTTCTTACTTTCATTCGAACGAAATTTTATCTGTTTTCGAATTCAAAGGTTTACGTCTTGAAACTAAATTGTTTCGCATATCTGAATTTCAATTGGCGTACAACAGACCTACCTTATTCGATTAATTTAACAAAAACGAACGTATCGAAAAACGAAAGTAATAAATTACATCGTCCATAGAATCTCAACTATAATTCGATACAATTCGATAATGATCTAAGCGAAACGCGAAAGCGTTTATATTAAATTAATTAAATTAAAATAGACGAATGAATGAAACGGATCCTTTGTTTACGCTTTCGATTGCGACGCTTGAATAGCACCAATTCCCGCTATAAATTTCGCTTCCATTCTAGACGAAAAATCTAGGGATGCCGTTAATAAGATCAGGGTTACGTAGCCCCCTGAAGATCGTCCGATCGATGATCGAATAAGCGAAGAAAGAGGATCGAGGATGTTCCTTTTCCCCTCTTCGAGCTCGTATAAAAGTCCGAATGTGTCGATCCAGCCGACACAACTGTGAAAGATCGTCGGTGAAAGACGTTCTCCTTTGCGACATCTACCTCTCGGTCGCCGCGAAATTCAACCATGTTGCTCCACCTGGTGAGTTGTTCGATTCCTTCTCGTCGTGTTTCTCCTAACTTCTTGTTATTTGACATCGTTAATTGACATGGATTGCTATTGGTCGAAGACCTAATATGGAGTTCAATTAGAAGTAAAGATTTTTCCTCTAGGACTAATCGTATTTTTTCTAGGTTCGCTTTGGTGATTAAATAACAAATAACAAATGATTATCGAATCCTTTATTATATTCTATGAAAATTGTATAATATATTAATCATTACTGTGAATTTTATTCACATCAAGTTTTTAATTCATATGCCTCCTAATATAATTTAAACATTCAAAATTTCGTATGTCGATAATTTATTGGACGAATTTTCAGTGGATACAATGAAAGATCTAGTTTCTACAAATTCTTCGAACAAATTTGTTTCGTAACTTGTGCTGAAACAAAAGACAATAGATATACCTTTAATCATTATTTGTAACTCATTCTTTCGGAATCAGTGATTCGTTCTTGTTGAACTATTCAGATGATTCAATCTCTTCCGGAATTTGTTCACTACCGCTTTGCTTTCTACGTAGGTATTATTTATTCGAGATTTGAATATAATTGATATCTTTATTTTAATATGCATTCGTTAAATTTAAAAATCTGAATCTTTTTTTTTTATTGAAAAATTGCGTTTATTTAAAAATTTTTTTTATTTTTAAAGTAATGAAATTAAGTAAAACGTATAAATGCTTTTGGCTTAAAAGTCTGTTTATTATTGCGTTTCTAGACTCAAAGGAAATCGAGCAAAAAAATATGCTATTTAACTCAACACCCAACTTCATTTTCCGCTCTAAATATATCAATATGAGAATTTATTCGAAAACGCTGAAAGAAATTTATTATTTCGAGGTAACGATTTCTTCAACTTTTCTTTGATTAAAAACTTTGATTAAATTTTTTAACTCATTTCTAATGAGAAAAATAAATGAGAACAATTTCATATGTACAAAATGATTTCATTGCATTCTTTATGATGAATACGATAAATATGATACTCATCAAATATAATAATATTTTTATTAAATCATCAATTTTTAAAGCTTCTTTCATTATATATAGATTCTTATCTCAATATACTCATTTATAAATAAATCAAGGAATAAAGATTACAATTATTTTAAAATGTTATGTAAACATTTATGAGAAAAATAAAAAAAAATTAATAGATCAATTAAAAAAAAAAATAAAATAAAATAATAAAATTAAGAAATCTAGATAATTTCTAAATAATACTATGAAAAAAAAAAACGAACTCTTAAATTATCTTTATAAAAAAAAAACGTATATTATGAAGCTCATTAAGGTAAGATACTTAATTTTACGGTTACATTATAAATTATGGTACATCTTTATAAATGATTATACTTTTCTCATTTATTTCGATCAGTGAAATTTAAACGGAAGAAAAAGTTCATCGATGTCGAACACACGTACCCACGTGTATCTCGAAGAACAAATAAGGAGAGGAAATTAACGACGATGGTCCACCGTTCAATTCGAAAGTAACCGAATTGTTTTCACGAAGAAAGTCAATCGTGTATTCCGAGTGCATCTGACTAAGTACAACCCAATTCGTATATACACGTATTTACACGCTAGAAACGCAGGGAACGTTGCTTTCGCAACCAATTTTCTAGCGTGTTAAATTGTAACGCTTACGTAAGGCTGGCCTCACCATCCTGTGGATGCAACGAGGAAACTAAAATTCGTGGAAACTGCGTCAGCGGTGTATCTACGCGTGATTTTAATTTTAACTTCATTCCATTCACAAACCAATGTTCCTTTAAATAGTGGCAAAATAAGGATTAATATAAAGACGGTGAATGACGTGGAAATTCTATTATATGAACGTGTTTAATATATATTATTTTCAGAATTATTTCTTTGTTTATCAATGTGATATATGAAGATCAACTTTGTTTTTTCTTTAAATAGTATCTTTCAATGAAAACGTAATAATTAAAGAATAATAAAATTAGAAAGCAAAGCATGTTTACTCATTTTTATTCATTTAATATCGCGTAAAGAATGGAATAAAATGATAAAAAATATAAAGTTAATTAGAAGATCCAAGTAAAATATCATTTGTATGATAATTAATTAATTGTTTGAAAAAAACACATCGTAATTTATAATTTAACAGTTATTTTAATTATAAAAACTATATATAAAATTCGAGTTGCTAACCGAATAAATTATTCAATCAGTTTCGTAATCAAGCCAATAAACAGATAGTTACACTTTCTTTGAAGAAACAATACTGTAAATTCTCCCTTAAAAGAAAGGAAAAAACAGAGCGAGGAAACTGGGGAAAGGGGAAAGCTAAGAGAGTAAAAGTAAAAGGTGCTACTTATTTTTTCATATCTATTCACTGGAAATAATTAGTAATATCTTAATTACATCGTCTCTTTGTTCTCTCTCTCTCTCTCTCTCTCTCTCTCTTCATTCCTTTAAAGTTTATCGATATTTAAAAAAATTATTTGTTATCAATTTATAAAAATAAAATTAAAGCATTTACATTACTTTATTGTTATCTGATCGTGGCCAGCAGATATTAGTTGATATATTAAATATTTCGTAATGAATTTATTTTCATTTATTAGAATGTGAATTTTTAATTTCAACGGTGAGAAAAAATTAATTTGAAACGTCGAATTAATTCTTCTTCTTTTTCTTCTCGAATTAATTAAGGAAATTTATTAATATATTCCGAAATCATACTCGGTATGCACACATATGTATATATATAAATCAAATGAAAGGATACGATGTTAATTTACAATTTGACACGCTTATTGGAATACATTTTTCTTTCATCTCTTGATAAATATAGAAGATGTTACGTTTACGCTTCTATATCAGATTTTAACGCATCCTGTGCTTAATTGAATCATGTAAGATTTCTTAATTTGAATAATTAATAATAATAATATGTAAGAGAAGGAAAAGTGATAATCAGTGTCAACGCTGTTGCGTACGAAATCGAAAGCGAGTGCAATGCCTAGTCTATTTAAAACAGGTTTGAAACAATGTTAATGTCTTTCCTGTGTTCTCTTGAAAATGTAAATGTTGAAAATTATCTAACGATATATCTAATGTAACAGTGAAACGTACATACGTTGTAAAAACAAGGAAAGGGAATCGTTTCGATACTTGGTGTTTCCATACTACTGAATTTTTTTCAACAATGTAAATCGATTAATTATTTAAAATGTTTTCAGACCACGCTATTATTAATAGCTTGTACAACGAGGGTATATTCGAAACCAGCACCGGAACCACCCAGCTCTTATTTCCCCCCATCGAATGGAGGCAGTTTGTCATCCGGTAATTATGGTCCCCCGTCGCTTCCAGATCGGTATGGGCCGCCCCAGCAACAACCCATCGTCCACAAACATGTTTATGTCCACGTGCCACCTCCAGAAGCTCCGGAATACAAACCGCCGAAATATATACCACCCGCGGCACCACCGCAGAAACATTACAAGATCGTGTTCATAAAAGCGCCGACTCCACCAACGCCAACGGCACCGGCTCTACCACCATTGCCACCTCAAGACGAAGAAAAAACTTTGATCTACGTTCTAGTGAAAAAACCGGAGGAAGCGCCAGAAGTGGTTCTGCCCACTCAAGCACCAACGCAACCTAGCAAACCGGAAGTCTATTTCATTCGATACAAGACACAGGTAAATTGTGCTATTACTCATAGAGTGAACCATTTCATGCGATTTTAATTATTTTTATTCATTTTATAATAAAACTGTCTTTTATTCTTTTTTTTTTTTTTATACGTTTTTGAATTCACCTCTATAATTTCATAATTTGTTTTAATACTTTACTTAATCATTATTTGACGAGATAACCTCGATTATTTTTTTACATTACAGAAAGAATCTCAAAATGTGGAATATGGACCTCCAGCACAATCACCCCCTTCGGATAACTATGGAGCTCCACCATCAAGCCCTGGCGGACCTTATTAAATAATTTTATTACAAATGGTCTATAAATCTCCTATGAAACAAATACTCGAAATATGCGAATTTAGAGAAATATTCCTCGACAAAAATATTTCTCATCTATGAAATTTTCAGTAATTTAATCATCAAACTGAAAAGAATACAATTATAAATTTTTTGTAGAGTTTTCAATTAAATTTAAACGATGCATTTATTTATTTTTGCAAATATCCGAGATGCATATTAAAGAGATTTTTCTTTACAAATCATTAAACATAAATTCAATGCATGAAATTTATGTACACTACTTTTTCCATATTGTTACTGTTTTTCTTATATTAGCTATTTGAATTATTAGTCGATTTAAAATGTCTTTCATGCAAATACCAATATTATTTAAGAGATATGTTTAAAGGATTATCAGGTGTAGAAAGAGTTTGGGAATTTCTAATTAATGCAAATCAAGATGTTCATAACAAATGTATGTATATTTTAATAAAACTATTTGTACTTTTGTAGAAATTTTTATTTTATTATTTTTATATGTATTCTCCGTAAAAATTACAATCTGAAAAACTTCAGTACATGTACACGCATTAGATTATAATTACTTCATTTCTTATAAAACTAAATAACAAAAAAATTGGGTAACATATAAAAATTTAATTCAATTTAAATTTGAAAAAATTTGAAATAGAATATGTTTATATAATTCTGAATATACAAATATATCAAAAAATTATTTTATATAAATTATTATTATATAAGTACATTTATAAATTATGTAAATAGATTGACTATTAGTTTCAAAACTAATAATTCAAATATATATATATATATATAGAAAAATTTACTTTAATATTAAAAATTTTTTATAAAAATTATTGTTTGGCTCGAATAACCTATAAAAATATTTCACCCATTTACAGAAATTTTTTTTGAACAATTAAACTTTAAACAAAATTCATTTAAACATTTTATACTACTTTCTTTGAATATAAATACATATTTACTTAAGTATTTATATATTTTGATACATTAAATTGAGTAGTAAGTCCATTTTTAACATTTACAATAATTAAATATTTTTATTTTTATAAAAAATCTAATTAATTATCTACATCTATAATTAATTATCTAATTAATTATATAATATATATATATATATATACTTTTGATTTCATTATATTTTATGATTTATTTATTCTATAACTATAAAACTTATCATTATCAAATAGTTTTAGATATGTATATCTAAACTGTTCATATCTTTTTTTTTCAAATAATTTTATATTAATAAATTATTGTAGAATTTTAAATAAATTCAAAAGACAACTTTTGACTAAATGTTAACACTATTTTAATAAAGAATAATTTATTTTTTATAATATTTGTTTTTTATTGTCTTTTAATTTAATTGCAAGTAATATTTATTGATAATAACTATAAAAAATATTTTTTTAAGTTAATAAATTAATAATTTTTCTTTAAATGATTTTTTTTTTTAATGTTAAAGATAATTTTTTGTTTTTGTAATTAATCATTTCAACTGTGTAGATCATTTTTTCTCTATTTTAATTGCTATCTAATGTATAATCATTTTATTTCAGTACTATTTTTTAATTCTTATAAGTATTACATCATCAATCTTTATTTATTTCTCATTTTATTCCTCATTATTAATTGTAAATAATATTATTTTGTAAATAATATCAAATATATAATTATAGAATAATTTATCCAAAAATCTTATTTCTGTATTAGTTGAAATTCTATTAATAGAGATTCTATTATATTTATATCTAATTTAAAGATCTATTAACAATCATTTGAAATAATTAAATTTAAATATATATATTTTTGAAAGATGAATAAACTTTTGGAAAAAATATCTCGAAATGATATATTCCTCATTAGAATATTCTTCATAAGTGAAAGAACTTATTACTCAATCTAATATTTATCTTTTTCTCAAATGTATTTATAATTAAACTTATTTTTATGCGATTCAGTATTATGCAAAAAAAAATTTAAAGATACTATTGTCTTCAAATAAATAATTTGATTTTAAGTATATCATATTTTATACAATTTTTTAATCGATTCAAATTTTCTGTTATATTATCTTAATTTTAAGCTCGCAATTTTAAGTTCAAATTATAAATATATCAATCACTATAATATACACTTGATTCATTACTTGTTTTATGATAACAGTAACATGAAAATTATTAAATATGCAATGCATTTTTCGATTTTTTGAATAGTATTTGAATAATATTTCAACTATAAATCAATTATTTCGAGCATAATAATATATATCAATATTATTCGTATATTTTTTAACTTATTTTGGCACTATAAACTTATAAATATATAAATATATATATTTAATAAGAATAGAAAAATATGTACAGTATATAATGACACATATCAAATTAAATATAATTTTGATTATAATTTAATCAAAACAAATTTATAAATTTCAATAACTTTTAAATTTAAATTATTAAAAACATTCGTATGTTTAATTTTTATAGTGATGGTATATTTTTCATCCTCCCTTTTATTTTTAAAATTCTTCATATATTATTAAATAAAATTTGATAAAAATATTCTTTATCGCTTAAGTAATATTTAAAAAAATGAGCATGTTTTTTTTAATCAAAAATAATTATTTTTTACGTATATTTTAATATGTAATATCAAAATTAAATTTAAGTTATATCAATTATGCATTAAATAATAAGCATTAAAAATTTTTTGCTGACTAATACTAATTAAGTATAAATCACAAATATTTTTTTAATATAATTTTTTAAAATACTTAAAATTATATATTTAAATTCAATTTCTTTTTATATCACAAAATTGTTTATGCTTTGGATTAATAAAACTTATTAATTTATTCTTATATATAATTATTATATAAATTATATATATAATTCTCTATATATAATTATATATATAATTCTAATAATATATATAAATTCTTATATAAATTATAATATAATTTGTTTAATAAATTTTTAATTAAATTTAAATAACTATTCTTAAAAAAAAAATCAAAAATCAGTAAATAATAAAAATCATTTTTTTTTTAAAATAATTAAACATAATAAATTTTTTCTCATTTGTACGTATAGCTTTCTATCATTTGTATCAAAAATATATAAATAGTTCTGGTATATTTTAACAATATGAAATTCCAATATTTGAAATCGAATTATTTTTCACTATTTTTTTATTTTATCATGTATTTACTTGTTTTCAATATCATTAAAAAAAAATATATTTATTCAGAATTATTACTCAAGTTGTTTTAAGTGTTTCTTAAAAAAAAAAAATTTGATTGATATAGATATAAGAGAATAAATTAGATATACTAGAAGACCATAGTGATATAAGGAAGAATAAACTTGAAAATAAACAGGGTATGATAAAAATGTAAAACAAACAAGACAATAACCCATTAAAGCCAACGTGTGTAAACGCAAAAAAATCCATACAAGAATTCTAAGTTCTAGACGATTTTCTAATAATTTCTGTAATTTCTCTTGCTTCTTCAATATTTTGGTTAACTACAAAAATTAATACAGATAATATAAGAATAAATATTAAAATATGAATTTAATTATTAATTAAACAATTAAATAATGATTTATCGATTATCGTTTAAATAAATAATTGATTAATTTATATTATATTAAATTATATAAAAAAATAAAATTACTTACATCTCTTTCAGCATACATGATGATAAATTCAAGGAAAAAGCAAAAATAATATCCTGAATGAAATCCATGCCATACCGCAAGAAAAAGTAATGTCAAAATTTGACTACAAGTTACTGATCCAAAAACTTTCAATCGTTTGTAAATATATTCTGCACACCAATTATTAGTACTTATATTAAATGCCACAATATAATGCTTAAATTTAGTTGCTGTTTCAAATTTTAACACATTAATATTTGTACAACCATTCCAAAGAGAACGACCTTTTTCATCTTTTCCATTATAAGATAAACCAAATATTGTACAAACCTGAAATAAAAAATATTTTTTATTAGATATATTTTATTTTTAAAACGAAATAAATAACGAAATAAATAAGTATTTTAATAAATTCTAATCTATTAACAAATTAATAAATTGAATTAAAAAAAATGTATTTAATTTATATTCATATCTACTATAATCATAACATATCTAAATAAAAAAAATAAATGATATATATTTATGCATATGATTATGTATAAATAATAATATATTTTTATATATTATTTTGTATTCTTACCCCATCAGTCAATAACCAGCAACAAACATATTTATATAGATTGACGTGACCCCACAAACCAATAATAAAAATACGTTTCAAAAAGGGTTGCTGTTGAAACTCCATACTTAAAATATATTCATGAGGTAGGTACCAAGTTCCTAATTGATGAAGTATCACATATATGATTCCAAGAAACATTTGAAAAATACCAGGAATAATAGAATCACGAATTTCAATTTCTTGTACTATAAAATTCTAGGGTAAAAAAATTAAATTACTTTTTTTTTTTAATTTATATTATATTTTACTATAGAGAAATGTATTGGATTTTTTCGATTTTTTCCAATCTTTTCTAATATTTAATTAATATTTTAATATAACTTACACCATCCGTACTAATCGATGTATATTGTCCTTGTAGAAAATCTAAATATCTTTTCATGTTAAATTGTGGCCCAACGATAAATGACGCTGGAAAATATGAAAATGCTGCAATCTCCAAAAACGTTGGATGATTTTTTAAGGCCACTCGTTTTTGTTGCAGGGATAATGTTTCCTGAAACGGATAATTTCATTACTGAAAGTTGTTTTTTATAAAAAACAATTGTTTTATTTTTTATTTTTCGTAATTATATTTAATTTCAATCTTTTTGTTATCTAGTTTTGTTAACTAGCTTATTTATTTAAGAATTAGAGAATTTCATCACATTATATTACTTATTGCCCTTTACGTACTTCGGGTTTTTGGCCATCTAACATATCGAAAGCGATACCAATTAATCGCAAAGTTAATACACATTGTGGCATTGTCCATTTTATATCATAACCACTTGTACTTGTTAAATAATATCCTATTAATAATAAAAACAATTATTATTTTCTAATATAATAACACATTTATTATTATATTTATTATGTGCAAAATGTGAAACAACATATTATATTATATTATATGAAATTATAATAAATTGTATATAAATATATGTATCTATACTATTATATATATATAATATATAGTATATAGATTACATATATATATAGTATATCTATAATAATATATAGATTATTTATACACTATTCAATTGTTTTATTCTAAAACTATATTAACATATCTTTAATAAATAATCCGTTTAAAATTTTTTAAAATTATACGAATTATTATATTATATGTATATATAGATATATTATTTTTTCATACCACATAAAAGATAAACCATGTTGAAGACAAAAATAATAAAAACTGCCAAAGAAGAACCACCAAAATGTTTTAAAGTGCCATAAGTGGTATATATTGCTAGTGCTGAATGAAATAGATTAAATCCTGTAATAATAATATATTTATAACCAGTTTATTCCTTAACTAATTATTCAAAAATATATTTTTCGCGACTAAAAATTATATTTAATGTATATCATAATTAATTAAATAATTAATTTATACATTTCTTTCAGAAAATGAAAAATAAAAAATTATTTAAACATGTATATCAAGAAAAAAAAAAAGAATTAAAGAATTTGCAATAGAATTTGAATTTGAAATTTACGCGCTTGATTTATTTTCTTAAAAAAATAAATATTGCAATCACAACGCAATAAAAAAATAAAACAAGATAAAAAAATTTATTTATAAAATTAAAATAAAAAATATTTTTCTTATTTAATTTATTAGATTATATTTCTATATAATAAAAATTAAGTTTAATTTTGTTAAAAAAAATTGTATTTTTTTAATGAAAATCTGAAACATATTATTTTGGCAAGTTTGGTAATTTTAGTATTCAATACTATTTGTTAAAAACAAATAATTACCAAAATTCCACAAGCAAATCGAAACACCACAGGTTATAAAAAATATATGTTGATAAATTGGATATTTTCCATATAAAGTATATCTATGAATGAAGGCGATTGGAAATCCTGAAATTTTAATCATAATTATACCATAATTAAACAAATATATCAAGCTTTATCGAAATATTTTTAAATGTTTCATTTCATGCAAATTCATTTATAAATATTAATATTTATTTAAGAATTTTAAAGATTTTATTTAAGAATTTATTTAAGAAATTTTAAATCATTAATATTTTTTTAATAATTTTAAAATTCACTCTTAAATGAATACATAAAAATTCTTGCAATAAATTGAATATCTGAATATTATAAATATTAATATGATTTTAAAATTTTTATTAAAATAATAATGCTAAAATATGGATAATATATAAATAATATTAAAAATAAGAAACTTGATTAAAAAAAGAGCGAAAATGTATCATATTAATATATTAAAAATATGTAGATATAAAAAATTGTATTAAATAGAAATAGTTTTTTAATAATACAAAAATTAAGAAATATATTTGAAGATAAAACTTTTGAGAATTGTTTTCGAAATTTTTTTGCAAAGATCATCTTATAAGGATATTTTTGTTAAAACTAACCAAGAATAACTTTCATTCGAAGCACATTTGCGAAAATTAACTTTTAAAAGCAATTTTCAAGAATCTTATTCTCAAATATATTAACATGCGTAAAGGATATTAATAGATTAGATTAGGATAATAGAAAAAGAGAAAAAAAGTGTTATCTAAAAGATAAAATAAACGTAATTTCTAAATTACGCGGGAACTAAAATCTTATACACGCACGTGCAATAATAAAATATATATGTATCTATCATCCAAAAGTTTGAAAAATATAAAGAATTTGAAAATAATATATTCAAAAGTCATATATTAAGATTATTATAGCCAAAGCTTGATAAAAAAAGAAAAATATATTAACATAAAAACATTAATTAAATCTTAAATAATTAAGTTAAAGTCAAATTTTTATTCGAAATAATCATTTTTTATTATTAATTATCTTTGAATAAATTTTTGCTATTTTATCTATAATAAATTTTCTTTTAACTAAGTAAATCAATACCAATAAGTATTTATTATAAATAATTATATTTATAAAAGATTTCTTACTTCATATAAATAATTATTAAATAAAATAATATAATTATAATATATATTAAATAAATAAAATATGATTGCTTTCAAATTTTTGAATGATAATATATTCTCAAATCATTCTAAAAATGATATGAAAATAACTAACTTTAAACTTAAAAATTGAAATAAACTAAGTACAATTATTAAATAATAATACATAATTAATTGAAAACTTATATTATTATTATTAATTATTACTTATATTATTATTATTAATTATATAATTAATGATGTAAATATAAGATTAAAGACTAAAGTATTTTATATAGTGTTTAATTATATAAGTATATATAATTAAAAAAAATAAAAATGAGAAAAATAATAGAAGATTCGTAAGAAAGAAAAAGAACAAAATATATTTGAAAATATTAGCATCTATTTACCAACTAAAATGGACAAAAAAAGACGAGTTGCAGCTTCAGGTACATTTAAATATTCAGACAATAATGATACAATGTTAAACATTGTTAATATTTTATGCTTCAACTTCTTTACATCAGTTCTATAATATTATAAAATTTTTTGTATAAAGAATAAGTAGATAAAAATTTATTAATTATGCAATAATATAACTTGTAAGTTTTAAGGTTAGAGATCGATATTAAATCACAATGACACAGAGAATTTTGTTGTGTGTTCTAAAAATCATTAAATTAAGATGATAAAAAATAATTTTTTATAATTTTTTAAAAGTTATAAAAACGGAAATTATATTAAAACAAATATTTTAAATATCTCTTTTTTAAAATTAAATTTTAAAATTTAATTTATTATAAAATAATTAAGAAACTTCAAAGCGAAATTTTCATAAATTTAAGAACACTTGAAAATGAAATGTAAGTAAATATTTACTTGCTATTGTTATTATTATTTATTAATTTATTGCTCTTTTACTATTAATTTTATTTTCTTATTTCTTATATAATTAACTATAATTTATTTAAAAAATTAAATATAATATAAAAACATCTTTTTACTTTGTTTTTCTTTTTATTATAATTATTTCATTTTTAACAATATTTTAAACAATTATATTAAAATATTTGTTAAAATCTATTTTTTCAATATTATACATTAAAATTTTATAATTGTTAATAACTTTCAAACTTAAAAAAAAAAACTTTTCTAAAGTTTAGTAAATAAGAAAAAGATACATTAATTATAATTAAAATTAAATATAAATTTTATATATTTAATTCTGTATAATTAAATTTATAATAAAATAATTATAAATTAACAAAAATAAAAAAATTTTAAAATATGTATTTATGTCAATTAATAAAAAAGTTTTAAAGGGGAGATAGAAATAATATTTTCTTAATATTTGTTGATAATAAATAATTCTTTAATAATTTAATTCATGTCACACTATACATTGTTATAATCGCAATATAAAACATTGTAGGATTCGCTGAGTGGCAGTTTCCAACAACAAACATATTCCGTCGAATCGACTTTTAAAATCAGAAAAATCGAAATTAACTAACCTTCGTAAATCTTCGTAATCTTGTTAATGTAATAACACACGTTATTACTCAATCGTTAATAAGAATTAAACATTCTACAATATAAAGATATTTTTTTATATATAAAAAAATTGTAAATTAATTTTAAATTGTAAATTGAAAATTCATTGAAATATTAAAATAATCATAATCGAAAATTAATCTGAAAAATATTTTTTTTATTTTAATTTTTTTTTTTCAAAAATAATCTACGAAGGGTAGATATATCGACAGTTTAAAATGATATCTCTAATATAGAGACAATGAACAAAAACTCATATTAATTTATACCGGGCATCCCATCAAAAAGTCATACAGCCAAATGCAGCGTTATGATTGTAGAAAAAGTTTCAAATAACGCAATTTCTTCAAATAGATTTTTCTGAAGATGCATAGTTTTGGGAACAACCCTGTATAATATTTTCTATTAGAAAAATTGTATTAACTTTGAAAAGATCGTCGATTCTTGCTTAGAAAAATATATCAATTATGATTTTGCATAACAATCGACATTAAATCGTATTCTCTATTATTCGTACATGTATAAAGATTCGTTACATGCGCATGTGCGCGCACGTACCAAATTACATTTAAAGAAACTCACTAATAAACAAAAAATAATTTAGCGTTTGATTTTTTTATAAATTTTAACTCTTCGTTTTAAATATTATTATTTTACAAATCAATATTTAGTAACGTAAAATTAAAATTTATATTACTTTTATTTTTAATTACAAGACAAGACAAAATTTCTTTGAATTTTAAAAATATTATAATTTAATTTGATATTGATAAAGACATTTTAAATGATTCAAATGTATTATTATATGATAATTACTTTGCAAATCAGTTACACATAATATTTAAAGACTGATTTACAATTTTATTATCTTTATTTTTAAAAAACGAAGAGTCAAATTAACGCTTAAAAATCTAATACTGCCTTACAATTTCTTCATTGAAACCGATTTAATATCATTTTTAAATTTGAAGTAATGATTCCTAGCTTTTCAAATTTAAATAATTTGTCAGTGTTGCAGAAGGCTGTCATTGTTCAACATATATCAAAACCGACCGAGTTCTTAAAGTAAAATTTAAATACAATTTCTAATTAATTCATTATGTATGAAAAATTTTTTCATACTATATCATATATATATATATATATATATATATATATATAATATATAATATATGATATAGTATGAATATATATCATGTATATATATCATATTATATACATAAAATTTATAAACTATAATTTTCATATTATAATATTATAATAATTAATCCAATTTAATTTTGTTTAATAGTGTCTTTCTCAATGCTAAAAAAATTATTTATCAAAACTTATAATCAAATGGAATTTCAAATCCAACAAAATCTTACAAACAAATAATTTTATTGATTACGAATGAAGAAAAAAAATCGTTGAAGATTTTGATTGGTTCGAGCAGGATATGTAAATGGTATCCTGTCTTTCGAAAAAATTTTAAATGGAAAGAAACTCGGTCGAATAATCAATCTTACAATATTATGCTTTACTGACTATGAACAAAATTATAAAATTTTGCTTAATTTCCATTATTTTAACATTATTTTAACAATTTCACGTATTATTTTAATATCATAAGCTACTTTTAATTTTTTAATTTACGAAAGTGTAAGTTTTAGTATCTTACTAGTTTTTATATAATTTTAATTTTTATATATCATTTTTACTACAAATTCTGATTCACATTGTTTTAAAATGTATAAAAATAATTATACTTTCGAGTTTTTTCTGATATCTAGAATTAATTGAACAAAACTTTTAATAATTTATATTTATATAAAATTATAGTAAATATTTAAATTAAACTATTTTGTTAAATATCTTTATTTATTGTTAATAAATAAAATAGAAATTTTATTGGAATACTCAAATTCATAATATTATTTTAAATTAATTTATTGTTTAATACGTAAAAATTTTTAAATTTTATAAATTATTAATCCAGAAATCAGAAAAATCTCATGCATTATTTTTCAAAGACTATATGGATATTCTGCTAAATAATTTCTAATTAACGGTGGCAAATGTTTTGTAGGTAACTTATTCCTATTAACAACTAACCTGGCCAAATGACTAAGAGACCTTACTTCTTTAACTAAAGGCTTTGTCAAATAAATTTCACTATAAAGTTGTCCACTATAATCTACCCAAACTTCT
This sequence comes from Apis laboriosa, assembly GCF_014066325.1. NCBI lineage: Eukaryota > Metazoa > Arthropoda > Insecta > Hymenoptera > Apidae > Apis > Apis laboriosa. Next base: position 5,940,238 of record NW_025223501.1, read on the forward strand.
TTTCTTTGTTCATCAACACTTTTTGAATATTCCACATAATATTCTAGCATTTTAATTGGACAATCAAAAAGAGGAATTGCAAAAGCAAGTCTAGGTTCAGCATCTAATCGAAACTGTCCCACAAAATAATGAACTCTAACAGAGGTAGGTCCTCTAGCAGTTTGCACAGACACAGCAAACATATATCTACTATCTGAACTATCTCTCATCAGCCATCTGCCAATCATAGCATTTTTTAACAAATTTTCACTCTGCTGCCAACTAAGACCTTCATGGTACCAACCACAGGTTTGTAAGAGTCTTTTAACTTCACTTAATCTAGCTGCATCCCTATCTATCATATAGTTGTCAAAACTCCAAGGACATGGCATTAACCAAGAAACTGGTGTGGTTGGAGTTCTATCTCTTCTTTCATCAAAATTTTCTTCGTTATTTTGAGTTTCATTTTTCTGTACTAAACCTCCACCATTAAAATTGTTTCTACTTCTTGAAGTTATACTTGACAAAGAATCAGGAGAATTCGTAGTAGTTGCAGTTATATTTACTGTACATTGTCCTAAATTTGCTGGAAGTTGCACAGTCGCATTTACTTGAATCTGTACTCCTGGATTAGAATCTAAAACCATAGAATTACGATTTTCCGAAACTTGAAGATTATTTGATTTAACATGATAAAGCTTTTGAACATTATTACAACAACAGTTGAAATTTCGGCTCTGTTCTAATTCATGTTCATTTGTTTTAGAATTTTTAGCTTGTTGAAATTGCATTACTGGCACATTCATTTGAAAATCTGAGAAAATTGACTTTTCCTCATAATTTTCTAGCGAAGTTGCTTCTTCTATTTTTTGTGATAATATATTTCTTCGAGTCCCTGGTAATTCTTGACAGCCACTTGGAGGTATTAAAAACATCCTTTTATCATGACTCACACTTTCTTGTTGAATTTTTTTTTCATGAGATATAACAGAAACTTCTTGATTTTCAGTTGATAATGTCTTTTGCACAAAACATCCTCCACCAGATAATTTTGGACGGATTTCCATATGTGGTGTATGCATAAGAGTTTCAGAATCCATACTTTGAATTAAACAGCCTCCAGATTGTATACTTGGTGTTGTTATTGTTACACTTCCTCCAGTTAAGTCACAGCTTGTAGTAATTTGACATCCAGAACTTTGATTCTTTTGTAATTCTTCATTGATTAATGGAAATCCAAGAACTTGTGTATTTTTTTCATATCTTTGAAGGAAATCTTCCCTTTGTTTATCAGTTCTTGGTTTTTCCAAATCAAGTGTCATTGATGGATAGTTGAAGGAATTGATAACTGGTTGCGTATGAATTATAGTTGGTGCATTTATAAAACAACCACCACCACTAGTATAACTCTTAGGAACTAGCAGGCCACCATAGTAACAGGTTGTTGGATGAATTAGAGTATTATCTTCATTCATATTTTTAGGTTCACAACAACCTGGAGCTGGAAATCGGTGACGACAGCTTGGGCACATCACTGTCAACATTTTTTGAAGATAAATCTTACTTTCAGCATAACACAGTCTTGTATCTGTAAATAAAAAACAATTTTCTTTTTATAAAATCATAATAAAAATATAAAAATAATATAACAACATATAATTTATAATTCAATATATATATATATATATATTATATAATATAATATTTTTTTAAATTTATGATTATTATGATATAATTGCATTACAATTTTAAATTATTTTTAAATCGGAATATTTACGAAAAATTTATTTCCTATAATAGTTAAACAATAAAAAAAAATTAAAATAATTATTTAAATTAAATTCATAAAAATTTTAACATAAATATAAAATATAAATAAAAAATATTAAAGAAAAAATAATAAAAATTAATAACAAAAATTAATAAATAATAAAAATTAATTTAAGATATGAAAATATGAATTTTTATGATACTATACAATAATATTTTGTACTTTAATCATTCACTATACATGATTATTTATAAGTGACTAGTATAATTTACGTAATTGACCGCATTGCGTAAGTTATTTTCCATGAAAATCTGTTCCAACTAAAAATACTGACATGCCTCTGTAATTTCGTTTTTCTCGTCATTTCAACGCAATCATTTCAAAAATCTTGATTATATTAAATTTATATAATATTATATTTATCCATATATAATAATTTAAAATTTGATTTTTTATTTTTTAAAATCATTTTATTTTTATTTTAATTAAATTTTGAATTTTTTCAATTCTTATTTTCAAAGTCATAATTTTATTACATAATTAAATAAATTTGAATTTATTTTCAAAAAGTCATTGCTAATTTAAAGAGATTATTTATTTTCAATTATACAATTACAATAAAATTAAATTTTTCCATTAAAGAACAAAGATAACGTATGATTAAATAATTTTTTTCAATTTTATTGTTTATTTTAATAGTATATTTTAATCAAATTATAAAATAATTATATGCTAAGGCAGCTGCTACTTATTCTAAGAATAAAATGTTTCGCGTTCAACCCGTGTTCTTACAAGGTTGATCAACAGACGTAAAAAACAGTGAATAATTGTCCAATGCGTAGTAAATAAAGGAATTCCAACTAAATCAAATTATTTCCATTTCACTAATTACATTAATTAATAATATTTTATATATTAATAGATTAAATATTAATAGATGAAAATTATTTTGAAATTTTCATTTATTAAATTATTAAAAATATTAATGAATTTGATTATTAATTTAAATTATATATGATTATAAAATAAAGAATGAAATTAACCAATCCATTTAATTAATAATTTTTCATTTCACGAATATAATTTTTGTATCATTTAATATGCAAAATATCAATAACAAATATTTACAATCATCATTCCTATTTAACTACAGTTATCGTTTTCTATTACCATTGAAACAATATACATGAACGTAATACCAATAAAAAATCAAATAAAACAAAGAGATATAATGAAATATGAAACAAGAAAACACAAAGAATTTGTCTAATGAATATAAATCGATTTCTCATGCATATCCCCCTACCAACTAATCGAGCGAGTCACTCGTTGACATAAGAGTCCGTTAACCTTGTCAGTGTCTCACTGGGGTTATTTAAATAATCGACCAAACGTTAAGCGCAACTTCCACTTACGACTTTACGATTCATAGTTTAAGACCAGGTGTCGCATTCTCTCGTGATCCCGACAGGAATAGAGACGCATCTTTCGACATCGTTCGCGCGCACCACAGCTGCCTTCTTTTCCCATTGTGTTTTAATGGGCCACGTGGCAGAGAGATGTCCGAGTGTTAGTAAAGCGGCACGGAGCCGCTTTTCCACGAACGTGTCGCAACGCTAGAAGGCCAAGCCCCCATTTAGAAGTTGTTCTTGGCCTCTCCAACTCCCCACCATCTCTTTCCCCACTACTGGCGCGCGGACCAACTGACGATACCTCCTACTCTTCTACTCCAAATCAACACAACTGATTTCTCTATATCAATCGTATACAGATTTTTCCAAATATTTGTTCGTTGTTTCGAACAGGATTAATCTCGTGTTTGCAATTTAAAAATAAATCTTGAATGATAATAAAAAATATACAATATAAATTTTACGATATTTATTTAAATTTGTAGAGCAAACATTTAAATCATTTTATTAGAACGTGAGTAATATTACGTTTTAGTGACCTAGTAACATTTATTTTTCTCTGGTAATTTTGAAACGTTCGACAATTTTTTAAAAGTGTCACAAAATATCGTGAGAAAAATAAAAAAAAAGGAAATCAATGTTTTTCTTGCAACGCAATATTCTAGCGAATGGAACACTTTCGCCAGAATTGTCGTGTCACGATTAACAAACTTGCAGTTACAATAAATATTCATCGTTCCGAATAAAAGGCACGAGTGCCGAAGCCAATTTCGAGAAACGATTTCACATCACGTCATCGACGAATTGATATTATCCGGAACCCCATAATCGGTTCTACCAGAAACTTCTTCACGTGTTTACAACCCCTTAATTCACGTTATCGATAAGCAAAATTACGATGTAAATGTATTATCAGAATCAACGATAATTACTAAGATAACATTTTCCAGGAACGCACAACTCCACGATTCAATCAAATTACATCGAACACAAAATGTATTTTGAAAAGTAATGTATATCTTATCCTCTAATAAATAGATCCTCTTAATCTAATAATAATAATATCCTCTTAATCTTTTGAAACAATTGTATTTTTTTTTTTTTTTTTCATTTATTCAAGATACTTGCGAAATAATATCAATAATACACCAATTATGATTATTACGCGAGAATTTTGTTTTTTCGTAAATTTTTTTTTAATAAATTAAGAAATTTATTTTGTAAATTATCTTTTGAGAAACGTATTATTAACTTGATTTTTTTTTCGATGAAAATAAATTTTATGGATAAAAATTATATTTATTGAAATTAAATATTAGAACGTTTATAAATAGAATTAATGAAAAAAAAAAATTATATAATGTCTATTCTGATATCCAGAATCTAATTTAATCTAATAAATTGTACAACAATAAACAAAAGCGTGAAACACAATAAAATATTGTTTCATTTCGTGACGCAAGTTAACTTTATCAACTCTTCCTTGAAACAATAATCGTCAATTGATGACACGTTTAAACACGATATCGAAATTATGCGCTATTTAAATATAGGACTACTCATACATGCCCACTTATATGATCAAATGCTGTCATTTCTTCAATCTATTTTGAAATTCTAAATTTTCATATTATTTCTCTTTTCTCTCAAATATTTATCTAAAAATTATTATTATTACTATTAACTATCACTTGTTTCTTCTTATTTTTAACTCACGTTCAAAATATTTATTCCTCTTATCTAAACGATCTTTTAAACAAAAAATTTAAAAACGATATATATTTTTTTTTTCAGTCAGAAAAATTTTATTCATTAATTAATTAATTAATCGAACAAACGTGTAATCCGAATTAACATTTTCGTCTGAACAAGCAATATTGATATTTCTTTCAAATTAATAATAAAAATGATTCAATAAATAAATAATTACATACATATTCCTTGAATTTTGACGAAACGAAGAATCGAAGAACGCCGTTATAACACTTGAAAATTGTAAAAAGGTGCAAAATGAAGAAAAAAAAAAAAAAAAGGGAAGCGTAAATATTATAAAGAAAAAAAAAATTCCGATTATTTATTAATTTTGATTTTTTTTTTTTTTTTTTGTTTTACCACTCAAAGTGAACCTGATCTTTATTCTTCCTCGACCATCTGTTCTCTCCTGTCGTTGGAATGCCAAGGGGAGTGGAAACGGTGGAAAGAGAGAGAAGGAGAGAAAAATCTTTCTTCGAGCAAGGAGGACTTCGCAGAATTGGACGTTGTAGTTTTATTTGAGGAAACAGAACGAGACTCTGATGGAGGGCCACAAAATTAGAAGAAATTTAAGAGAATGTTTTTTTTTGTACTATCACAGGAATTCAAGATTTACGAATGCATCAACGAACGATATTATAAAAAAGGATTTCGTTTCTTTTCTTGGAAACTTTTTGCTTATTTATCAATTAGAATAATTTTCTTTCATAGATATTATATTTATTTTCGAGATTCGCACGGATATTCGACATACATTGTAAACAAATCTTTTAATAAAATGAAATAAAATTGTAACAATTTAACATAATAATATTTTGTTAAAATATTTTAATAAATTAAAAAAAAAAGAGGAAAAAAGGAGAAGAAAATAAAATCGAAGGAGGAAGAAGATTTGTGATTAAAAATTAAAAGAATAAACGGATATTATGTTACGTATTATGTGTAGCAGAAGAGGAATGAAAAAGTGCATAAATTTGGCGAAGAAAAAGCAACGAACGAGTTTTACGATTCACGTTCAAACTCATAAGGTGGTTCGAAAGCATCATAAATCGAGAGAGAGAAGGGTTTGGGATCTACCCTGTTCCAAGGGGTCTGACTAGAAATTCGTCTTCTTGGAAAACGACGAACTGGGCTGATGACCTATACGCCGGCGAAATACAGTTCGTCGTAGCGAATGCTAATTTTACTGGTCAACTTCATCGATGCCTCTACGGTCTTTCGGTTATACAGCTCATTTCACGAATGATTTATCGATATTAGCAAATATTATATATCTAAATCTTATTTTTAATCTTTAATAAAGATTTTTATTTTACAATAAATACGCGTATAATATTTTATTATTAAACGAAAAATCTGATATCCAAACTTACCGTTATAAAACGTAACAAATTATTTTTAAACTTAATTCCCTTACTAATATTGGTAATCTGTAAAATTTAAAGTGATAAAAAAAAAAAAAAGTATGTAATTACATTTTTCTTTTTAAAACGGTATTTTTTTAATAATATTAACTTTTTTGAAGTTTACACGCGTAATATTTATAATTAAGATTTGGATTTTATGAATATTGTGATTGTTTGCAAAATATAAATAAATAATTACGAATAAAAAAAATTAGTATAAAAATATGATTCGAAGAAAAGTGTAAGGATAAAACGAAAGGAGAATAATAGAATAACAAGATAAAATTTTGAGTTAATTGAACAGTCACCACTTATGAATGATACTGTAGTTGGCCTCATTATCGACAAGATTTCCAGCAAGTATAAATGAGAAGAGGTTCCTCGAATGAGTGGTAACACGGATTTTATCACTTACAGATAAGCATGAATTTTATTTTACAAGCCTTCGGAGAAATAAACCTGCTTCCGTGAACGGAATTACTTTTGTTATTATAAGTATTAGAGCTTTAACCTCAAGCTATTAATTAACGATTTCTTTCAACTTAATCCCTAGAATTAATTTAAAACAATAATTACTTTTATTGTGAAAATATGATAAAATAAATAAATTGGAAAACTATTTCGATATATATTTTGTTAAAAATAAAATTAATTTAAGATACGTGAAATTTCTCTTCTTCAATTCTAAATTGAAAAAAATCGTTCAAAATGATAATTTTAGCACTTTAACGAATACTTTATAAATTATAATTTTAAAATTGTATTTGATTTATTTTCGTTACAAAAATAATTCAATTTTTTTTTTTTATCTTAAATTGTTAGAAAATCTTAGTATACTGTATTTAAGACGTTAAAACATGAATACCTCCATTTCCGCCACTGCAGTTTATGTATTTCTTTTACCTATTTGTTACAGTCTTTCTGCGAAAAGAGGTCAGAAAGAGAGAGAGAAAAAAAGAAAAAGAGATAGATAGATAGAGAGGGGGGAGAGAGAGAGAGAGAGAATAAAAAGAAATTAAAGATATATGACACGAAATAATTAATTTCTTTTCTTATCATCAAAAAAATGTCAAATATTCTAAATTCTCGAAATTAATCAATTTATCATAATAAAACAGACTTTGACATATGAAATTTATATTTCGGGAATAATGATCCTTGAAATATTAACGTAAAACAAAGATAATCTAAGCATTAAAATTCATAGCATAAATTAAATATTGAAAATAATTGTAAATGTATATGGAACAATGTCATTCTAAGATTACAAAAAATTGTAATGCAATATTGATTTTTCAAAAAATAAAAAATATAATTTAAAAATATCTCTTACTTTGATATTTCTGTAGTTTGGTGACAACTTCAAAGGAAATCCCGTACGAAACTTTCTCTGAAAAAGCACTTCCACTTTCACCTCACGTCTTTCGAAAATAACTCGAAGCACTTCTAAAAATAATTTTTGTTCAAAGTATATATATATAGTATATATCAATATAAACTATCTAATTCTTCGATTTTCAAGAATTGGAAACAAAAATATTTCGGTAGTATAAATAAGAGAATTCTTTTCTACGTATACACAGCGTCTATATTCAAAGAATTGTCAATACTAAAAGGATACAAGATCAATCCCTTCGACGCGAGAGTCGGGATAGCACTGGCGCTGCTACCACTGAATGAATCTATAATTGCTTTGTAGAGATACGCGGTGGGGGCAAACACGTGATCCTGCTGCGAGTAGTGGGGAAATCGTGGAATACTCGCTGAACATTAAGAATTCTATTTTAGCGATGGCTACAATACGAAAACGAATCAAAGTATCGCTAATTTTTGTTAACAATCAAATAATTAATGATATTGAATTTTAGTTTATTATGTTATATTTTTACATCTTAACGATTATTGCTTAAGTAATTTAATATTACGATTGAAGAATCCGAAGTAATTTAATATTACGAGTGAAAAATATATTGAAAATACTAAATATATAAATATGGTTAATTATATATTATTATTATTATATTTATTATATAATAAATGTATATAAAATGTATATAAAATGTATATAATAATTTTAACGTTAGATTTATTATTTTAGTTATTTTGATTACGCAAACCGAAAAGAAGATTCAATAGAAGGTATGCTTACATCAGATAAATATTGTGCAACACAAAAAGAAAATTGAACTTCTTTCTTGGAAATGTATTTCTTCGTATAAATTTTTTTAATTTGCAGACAAAACACGATGACAAAAGACAAATGAATTATTGAAAAAAAATTTACATAAAGATTCTTATATTGTAATGTATTTTCGAATACTTAATACGCTTTCATTGATTTAATAATAGAAACATAAAGTGTAATAAATTATAAAATTTGATTCGTTACGTTTTATTCTATAATAGTATACACAGAAGTAATTTCTTTAATAAAATATTATTATATCGTATCAATTGTACCATATATATGTAAATCATTTTAAATTAGATGCAATTATTGTACAAGAGGAAATAACATATATTAACGGTGAGACCGTTAAAGCTATCGCTATCGCATGCGCGACAGAGCACATGGCTCGCGGAAAAATGGATTCCTTTTAACTGGTTTACGTGCGATCTCGTCTGCGCTATCGCGTCATCGTTCTCGCTTACGAGTTCGTATTTCCGTGGGCTTCTCGACGAAACGTCACGAATTCCGACGATTTGACGCCGTACGATCTTGGCTGCCAATCGATTGCCGCTGCCAGACTAACTACGTACTCCCTCCTCCCTCCCCACCGCACGTACTCGACATTGGCAAACATTTCACGAACTGTTATACGGTCAGAAGTTTCTTTTCTAACGAAATCGATTTCGATAAAAATTTATAATTTTTGCAAAATCATATTTCTTGAAAAATGTATCAATTTTTTTTAATTATATATATATATATAATATATATATACGCATAACGCGTTTGTTTATAAACGATTCGTTGGAACGAAATGAAACGAATCATTTCTTTCAAATTGAATAAAACATATATATATTTATATGGAAAAATTCTTTTTTTCAATAACGAATTGACTTTTTATAAATAACACGTGTCAATGATATTCAACGATTAATTCAAGTGTTTTATGCATGCAACGATGTCGAGGATAATTTTAATTGACTTCCGAGGAAAGCAGTGTGTTATATACATTTTTGGTTTATTCACATTTTTATCGTGTATTACATCAAAACGTCAAAACAAAATACATATATAAAAATAGATTCACTAGATATAAGAAATATATCGAATATTTTTGCGAGGTATAAATAACACGTTATATTAAGATACTTTGGTTTATCTTCACGTACGAATTTTATTTATTCTTTTTTTATTTTTTTTCTTTTCTTTTCGCATTAGATCTGTGTGAATATCGAGAAAAAATAAAAAAAAATGAAGATAATAATTGTGTCTGACGATTAATGCAGAATTCTGGTAAGGGAATGGTCGAGAACGAGAAGAAAAAGAAAACGGGAAGAGAGAGAGAGAGAGAGAGAGAGATGAAGAAAAGGAGAAAAAGAGAGAGAAAAGTAGAGAAAGAAAGCGAGTGAACGAGCGAGCGAGCGAAACGAAGAGAGAAAGAGAAAGAGCCACGCGTACCTAAGACACGTTATTCTTGTTCAATTCCAAGAATAAATCCGTAAGAATCCAGCTGGTCGTACAATACGAGTTTCTCTTAACAAAATACGCTACACTCCCTTCGTCCCACCTCCTTTTCAAACATTTTGCAAAACTTTCCGATTCACTCTAGATTCCAATATGCTCTGAGGCCATTTATTTTTTAGACATTTTCATTGGAAACGGTGAAATCTTATCTGTAAACTTAATCTTCTTTTCAAGAATTCTGTTTCTATTTACCTTTAAGATTTTTTTTTTTTTAGTCTGTCAATATACATTTCTAAAAATAAACTCTAACAGAAGAATGTTTTTCAACGTTCGTCAAATCTTTAATAAAAATTTAATTACCAAACTTTTTTTTCTTTTATATACATCATTTTTACGATAAAACGAGTTTTAAACGAGTTTTTTAAACGATAAAATTTGTTGTTATGCATACTGTGTATCTTAACACGAGCAATAAGTATCAGCTGGATAACTGATTAAAACTGATTAACACAACGTTCGTGTTATGTAAATAATAAGCAATTTTAAAAAGCTACATTAGAATTATTTTTAAATGTATATATTTATACGAATATATGATTAATTTATGTTTCAATCTTGATAAGGAAATCGTTCTTTTTTTAAGTTTTCGTTACTTTTATTTTTAACGATTACGAAAGCGATTATAAAAAGCGATAAAAAAATATATGTATAATTTACACGGAATATATTTCCATCGTGCATTTTATTAGAATTCTAACCGTCAAAAAAATTATTGCCTATCGATGATGCACGTAGTCCAAAAGAGTAACACCTGGCCATGAGTCATAAGTTTGAAACCTATATCCTAGTAGATCATGTGACGTTTCTTTCACGCGACCATTCGTATCCGCTCATCAATTTTTTATTCATTTATCGATCGTTTAATAACTTTTATTTGTAAATATATATATTTTTTTTTCGAAAATGATCCGTTTCTTTTTCTCTAAATTTTAATAGAAAAAAAAAATATATATATATATATATAGTTAATATTTCGTTGTCTAAGAAAAATGTTAAAAATCATTTTAATTGAATTTTCGTGTTGAAATTTATTTCGATAATAAAAGATGCGACTGTAACGGCCGACAGAGAAACGTGTGTTCGTAGATCGCACATTTCCAGAAACCTTTTATGTTTCCTGAACAATGGGTGGAGGCCGATTCCGTTATTAGGAATACAATGCGTCCCATTGTGCATTTATGGGGACCTAGTGGGGGAGATTTCGTGGTAAATTGACGGGTTTTATAGAAATCGTACTTTTTTTTTTTAGGTTGAACTGTTCCATCTTTCTTCGAGCTTTGATACGCTTAAAAAAGTTTTCATATACCAAAAAAAAAAAAAAAAAAAAAAAAAAAAAAGGACCGAGAAAAATCTTTACAAAATATTTTTCATTCTGTGGTTAAAAGTAGAAAGAAGTTCGTGTAAATGTATACACAGTTTCGTGAAATAGATAATAATGGCAAAGAGAAAAATGGCGAATCCGATTTTGTTTGTGTTGAAAAACGTGAGATTTAAAAATGTATTTACACGTTGGCGTCGAAGAACTACGTCGAAATGAATCTGAAATCATTAGTAATTTAGTAACTGTCATCGGCGATGACACCAGTTAAGACATATACTTACTTATTTGCACGTATACATTAAAGTTAACGCGTGCAATTTTTACAATGATTTATCATGGTAATACGCACAATGTTATGTAATCAAATATTGCGTTAAACTTCGTGAAAAATTACGTCGATGTAAAATTATTAAAATATATAATCGCGTATAATTAAAAATAATATTCTAACAGACACATGTTGACATCGTTTGAGAAAAGGTAAGAATATCGTGCTTTATTAAAAAAACACGGAATTTTAAATTTTATTTATTCTTTTTTTATTTTTTTTTCTTTTTGCATTAAATCTGTATGAATTCTAAAAAAAATAAAAAAAAATGAAGATAATAATTGTATCTGACGAGAATTCTGGTAAGGGAATGGTCGAGAACGAGAAAAAAAGAGAACGGGAAGAGAGAGAGAGAGAGAGAGAGAGAGAGAAATGAAGAGAAGGAGAAAAAGAGAGAGAAAAGTAGAGAAAGAAATAGCACGAGATACATATAAAATTGCAATATAAAAAAAAATAGGTAAGTAATTTGAAAAAATTTATATCGAATCTCAGTCGATAAAATCACTTTTATTTCTTTTTTTTTTTTTAAATTAAAATTTATTTCAAGGATTGTCAAACGTTCTTTTTGAAACATCGTAAGAACAAAGAATTAACCAAAGGCTTTAATTTCATCGCGATCATAAAATCATAATCAACGAATTTTTTTATTATATTTTTACTCGCTTACGCAAGTTAAATAGAAATATATATATATAACGGGCTGTTTGGTTTCAATCCGCAACGGTATTATGGAGTACCAATTATCGCTAAATAAGCTAGTGTAACAATGCAGTGGCAATAATTGAAGTAGCGATAGATGCATTGGAACGATTTCCTTGAAACGATATACGCTCAATGCGAGCGCAATTTTAATTCAAACGTTAAATTGCGAAAGAGGCGCAACTGCTGAATCTCTCTCTCTCTCTCTCTCTCTCTGTTGAAAATAATATTTTCCGCGTATTCTTACAGAGTCCAAGTAATTTGTAACGATTAAGCGCACTTTGGCAAGAATGCGTAAATGATTTTATAATGTCGCGTTTTCCGCCGCCGCGAAGGTAAATTAGAAAGCTTAACCACGTATACGAGAACTAGAGACTAGAAGATGATAAATGTTATATACTAGAAACGAGCGGACCATTCATTCGGTGGATCTATTTCAGAGAGGATTCCAGGAACGTTTGGAACGGAGAAATCGAGAGACACGCTATGCTCCCATTTCAACTGGTCGCGTATATAGTGGCCTCTCATAGTGTGGTATATTATCGTGTCTGTTACCTTGTGGTAGAGGCAGGCAATCTTATCGCAAACAAACAAACTTCTTTACGACGATTACACTCGATTCTCTCGAATCGACCTTTCCCCGAACAGAGCGTCCAAGGGCGCGCCTTCCGATTAAGGTCGAGACAGTTGTCCGAAACACTTCACGCATATATTAGTTTACACACTAATGTATCCTCTTTCTTATCGATTCTACATATGTATATGCATCTACACCCGTGCCGCTTTCGATTTGTTAGTAAAACAGTTTCCACTTCGACATATGTAACGTACTTGTATACGACCTTCGAAATTAACCTCCGAATGAAAAATGATCCGTAACAGTAGTAGATCCAAACTTATCTAATTTTCGTTATTTAATTGCCGCTACAGCTGACCTTTCAAGTTGAACCGCGTCAAAAATAATGATCCGGTTATCGAACCGTCTAAGGTCAACGATTTATGAAAAAAATGTTTTGATAATTTTATAACATCGTGTATCGATTTAATTTAAATAAAAAATAAAACTTTATAAATTTATAATTAGGTTTCATTGTTAAAAATAAATATTTCGACTGGATCGAAGAAAATAAATTATAAAGAATGAAGATGAAAAAAGATTTGCGATAAATGTATATTTTCATCGTGAAATATTGTTCCAAAATTTAAATCTGAATAAAAAGTTATTTGTACGTATAATTTACTACATCTAACATTTAATTTTTAAATTATAAAGAGTTATGCAAGTTATACAAGTTAGTGTAATATTTTTTTCCATATAAAGAATATAATTTTCTATAATCACTTTTATTTTTATTTTTTTTTTTTATAAATAATTTTTGTTAAAAAAATCGAATAAATAACTCTTCTGTAAAAATAATTTGAAGATGTATTATATAAAATTTAACATTTTATACATACATATAATACATTTTTAACATTTTCTCAAGAAAATAATTTCGAGTTTATAAATTTTAACTTTGCAAAGTTTCAAAGAAACATCAAAGGACATACGATATTACTGAGCTCACATTTAATGAACGTAAAACAAAAGCATGCGAAATTAGGTACAAAGAAATTTTAATGTAAAAATAAAGATATTTTTCCAGGAAAATGTTATTATTTCGTAAATATTTGCCATCGAATGCAAAATATATTAATAATCAAATAGAATGCTTATTCGATGTATGATGAAAGCTTACAAGAATAATATATTTATTAATATTTCTTTCAAATGATTTCCCCGTGCACAAGATATGAAATATATTTTACGGGAAGTTTTTATATACATTTAAATATATAAAATTTCAAACATATATTATCTTAATTTAAAAATAATGTATAACAAATAAAATAATAGAACATATTTCCATGTAAATTTTATCGAATACTTAATTATAAATAATCTTTAAAAAAATTATAAATTTTATGACGCGAATGCTTATATTCTTATTTTACGTAAAAATATTATCTTTTTTTACTAATTAATAATAAAAAATAATAATGTTATTATATTATATTATAGAATAGATATTATAGAATATTTTAGAAAAAATATATATAAGCTATAAAAGTTTCATATATAATTAATGTACAATTGCCAACTTAAACATTCACAATGCGAGAAGCACAATGACAACACTGATAAAATTCAAATTATAAAATCATTGAAATATTGATAACTTTAAAAAGAATGAAAAATAATTATTTTCTAAAAGATAATAATCAAAATAAATTTATATATTTATTTTTAATATTTATAATGTGAAACAAATAATATATCAAAAAAAAATATAAGAGTTTATATGATTTAGATCGTATAAGATAACGAGCATATTTTAATAATCATAATCTAGTACATTAAGAATATAAAAATAAAATTATTTCAAATTTCATACTTCAGTTTTATATACATATTAATGAAAAAAATTAATGAAGAAATATAACGGCATTTTTTCTTATACGTTATAAATCCAGAAACAAATAAATACAAATAAATCAATACTGTTTTACGAAATTACTTGTAAAAGATATAGTAACGCGTTAAGAAATAGGAAATTTATACAAAAATAAAGATTTAAAAGGATAAAGGTGAACGTACCTTTTATACTCGTTCTCGAAGCGTCTCCTGTGTGTATATACAGTTACGGATACTGCACAATATAGATTTAAATTTTAAGGAATCTCCGAAACTTTCATTGATAAAACTATAAATTTGAAAGGCTATCACTGCTTGATTTCACTTATTTTACATTTGTTACAAAATTTATGCTACGATTTTCATTCGGCGAATATACTTTAGCGTCTCAAACGAAGCTAGTTTCGCCATTGGCATTGTTAGTTCTTAGAATCGACAACAGGGGGTGCTCGAAATACATGAGTAGGATTATCTCCAATATTTAAATTCCATCTATTTGACTGTACGAAAAATGTTAATAAATGAAAATTCGTTTCGAAAGATAATATTATAACGAAATGAATATAATGTAATATATAATGTATTTTGTACAATTTATGTTTTATACTGTGTATATTCATATTGCTATATTCGTTGCTACAAGTTACAGATGTTTGTTAATACTTACATGTATTTACGTAAAAATATGAATGAATATTTACAATTTATACAATTTATAAAGATTAAAGAACATTATTGACATAATCAATATCACGATATATCATTACTGTTATATTTTTAACAGCAGTAACAAACACTTGAATTACAATTCGCAGTTAAGATATATTAACTTAACTTTAAACAAAAATTTATTCAATGTTAAATATATATTTAAATACCTTTCTAGATTTTTAGAGATGAAAGTATAAATTCTTCGTTAAAATCAGTTTTTGATGTTCTCAAAGGAATTAAACAAATACGTAAGTAAATTTTGATGAATTTAGGAATACTGGATATGTACTTATTTTTTTCTATAGTAAAACATCACTGCATATTATATAATAATAATATTATTCATCAGCTCCATTTTGGCAGTGGTATTTTCGTTCAAATACTCCTAAATTCAAAAAAATTTTAATCATAATCAAATTATTTGAAGAAAATTATCTTTAACGCCATCTGTTGGCATAGTATATAAAGTTTTATAAAAACTTACTTCTTATAAGATAAAGAAAATAAAATTTGAAATACTTACATTCTTTTTGTAAGAAATGTCGATAATAAATGTTATCAATGTCAAATTATATTATTAATGTACATGAATATAAAATATTATATTTTATTAGTATTTATTTATAAGTTTATGTCGATCAAAGACAAAAAAACAAATAAATACTAATTTTATTATTAAATTATTTTACTTATTCAAAAATCACAATCACTTTATTTATTCGATAAACAAAAATCACGGGAAAAAAACTTTATTATTTTCTTCTTAACTATACTTGTGTTACTTGTGTATGATTTGTACCTGTATTTCCATTATTTTGTATACAAATTTGTTTTCCATTATTCTTGGAAATATTCCAATGTTTGCAGAATAGTTCGTTAAACGTTTTCCTGAATTGTCTACTCATTGTACAATATAAAATGAAGTTTATGGCTGAATTTACAAGTGTTAACATATCAATAACATCACCTGAAAATTAATAAATATTTGTTATATGCGAAGAACGAACGTTTATTTCAAAAACATTTTCTATCGAACATTATATTATTAATATATCATAAATGTTGTAAATATTTTGATTAACAAAAATTTAACAATTAACACGGATCAGAAAATTTTTAATTTTACATTTTTTTTTTCAAGCATATCAAGATTTTACAAATTCCACGATTTTAAAATTTTTTTTACTACATTGCTTGTTTGTATTGAATGCTTTATACTATACTGTTTTTATATTATAGTGACGATAACTTCGTCACTATATATAACTTCCTTCATAGGAAAAAATTCTTTTTCTCTTCGACGATATTTTTTTTTGTATTTTTTATAATTTAAAAAAAAAATATTCAAAAATAAAAAAAAAATTATTACACATACATGTATATTATATATTATATAATTATCTCGTTAATTATCCCCTTAAGTTATATTTTAGTCTTATATATCAAAAGATTAAAATCTTTATCATATTATACTTATGCAAAAATACATGGAATATTTGAAATAAATTATATTTCAAACATGAAACGAATTACTATTTTATTTTTTAATTAATATTTGATAAATAATTTTTCATATACCAACCTAACATCAAATAACAAGCTTTGAAAAATCTTGGGCCAAGGAGCACGCTAAAAAGACCCAGAATTCCCTGTGGTAGTTCGGTCAATAAAAAAAGTAGTAAAACTGCGAGCAACATCATAGTAGTTCTATCAGTCTGTCGTTCCTTATCTGCTCTTCGACAACTCTTTTTTTTCTCAAAATTTTGTTCTTGAATGTTAGTCAATTTCCGTCTTCTTCGTTTTGCCTCCAATAGAACTTGCAAAAGTTTTAAGCTCACAATCGTAAGCACGAGGCAAGGAAAAAGTTTTATCACAACACTATAGATCCAGAAATTTAGTTCCTTTATGATATCATGATTTTCCGCTGTTTCTGTTAATCGGACGAAATAAAGCGTCGTATTCGTCATATTTCCTAAACATCAAAAGAAAAAGATTCATTAACTTGTTATAAAATAAACGTAAAAAATTATAATGCTTTTCGTGCAATAATGCACTTAAGAGGAGGAATGTTATTCTCTGTTCATTTTTTTTTTTTTTTTTTTTTTACGCAACATCCTTTTAAGAAGCTTTTTCTTCTTCGTACATAACCTTTGCTCAAAATGTACGACACACGCTTATCTCGCAATATCTCAACATCATTTATACACTTTTATCGTTAAAAATTTTAGTTCTATCATTCCATTAATATTTATAATATCATTTTTAATCAAGAATTTTAATTTTATTAATTATGAAAACGTAAAAAATATTTCGTGTATGTTATTCATATTATTATACGATATTCTCATATCAAAGTACATTTATACAGTTTAATTTTAAGTTAATTGATTACTAAGGTATTAAAAAATTATTTATGTCACAGTTTCTATGATACTCAAATTTGAAGGAAATTATATTAGCTAACTCAATATTGAGATCATTTTCCATGGAAATGGTATTATGATCTTGCCAGCAGAGGATGGAATTATTCCATTGAAATATGAAGTTCAATTCATTAATGCACGCGCTGCGTACTTCCAACTTTGCACTGATATTAAATCAAGATTACAAGTGCTATCAATTTATCCGTAAATATGTTCAATATCAAGCTTTTCGTAATAATTAGTAGGTATTCATTTTAATCATAATTGTTTATACTCATTCTATATTTTTATTATTATTGTTTTTCGTAAAAGATAACAATGTATTAATTATAATTTCTAAAATATAAATACATATCGTAATCGTAAATACATATCAATTATCTTTATTTAGAATTTCAAATTTAAAATTTCAAATATTCTATAATATTCCTTTTTTTTAAAATTATTTAAATTATTTTAATATTAAAAATTATATAATATTTTAAATATATTAAATATTTTAGATATGTTATATGTTTTAGAATCAGAATCTAACCTAAAATGTTAAGTTTTAGAATCAAATCTTGGAATTTTAAGAATTGAAGAACGAAAAAATATTGCTGATCAACAATAATTAAGTAATGTGTAAATAAATTAGAGAAATAAAATCAAGTTACTTACCAATTAAACTTTTATTTGGATTATGTACAGTCATTCCATTGGAGTCGAGAAGTTCAACTTGTTTTCTTACTTCTGTTGTAATATACAGTGGTATACAAAGTATGGGGCAGAAAATATAGGCGATTAAAATAGCAAAAATAGTTCTTCTGTAACTACACCATTCTCTGTTTTGTTGTGGTTTTGCCACAGCCACATATCTCCACACGGCCAATATCAAAGTTAAACAGATCGAAATCGTATGACAAACCTGTGAATTTTATTCCGCAAATTTTATCTTCATTTTTCCTTCTACCTTCGCAACGTAATTTTCAATTATAAATTCTATATATTCGTTTATATAAATTCTATATAAATTCTATATATTCTATATATTGTTTTTCAACATCCGAATTATAATCTAATCTAATCCGATAAAGAGAAAAATAATTTTTTTAATCGTAATGAAATTCTGTTTTTTTTTCGTTTAAATATCATAAAATTTTGCCAAGTTTGATATACATTGATACATGATTATTTCATTATTATTAATTTTCCTAAGAAATATAATATTAAATTGGAAAAAAAATAAAGCTAAATTCATTATTAAATTGCAATTAAATTTTTAATTATAAGTGAAGATAGAGAAAGTATAGAGCATTGGAGTAATTGATTTCCAAACATGTAGGTCGAACCTCATCAAACAAAAGCAAGGGAATGATGATCTAGGAAGAATGCACTCATAATGCAATCATAAATACCAAACGATTTTATAGGTCAGTAGTACAATAACATTTGTTATCATTTTTCATTCGGAAAGGCAAAATTACGCAGTCACCTTTCCTTTAATCAAATCTAGTCAAGATAAATACTTAATAAATTTTTCTCATTTGCACATCGTAGAAAATAATTAAAAATTCATAATAATAAGATTTCAAAGTAAATATAATTTATTAATCGAATTTTCTTAATCTCAAGCCTCTATAGTTTTATAATGAAATGAATATTCTTTCGATTCTTTTCAATTTCACGAACGTATAAAATATATTTTTGTTATCATTAAACTATGGATATTTATGAAGCTATATTCTATTCGAATATTCAATTAATATAATGGTTTTCCAATAAATTGACATTATTTGTCCGAAAAAATTAATTTATAACCTTAAAAATCTGAATCTTTCGATCCACGTCTCAAGATAATCAGAATTTTTACTATATTGATGTAAAAAAATATATATATTATACAAAATGGACATAAATATTCGCAATTCAAATAATCAATTGATGGTAATTTACCTGAGAAAAGTTCGAGTGGAACAGCACGAAGATCGTCCATCCGTACGTGAACGTGTCCCTTCTTGATCGACGATACAGATAAAAGTGAAACGCATAAGGTATGTAATCGATCATTACGAGCAGATCTGCTACGGCCAATCCCATTAAAATTATATTGGTCGGTGATCGCATTTCTCGTCGAGTAAGAACGAGAATGTTCAAAATGTTGGCGATCGAGCCGAAAATACAGACGAAAAGGGAGATCCATCCATGCAAATGCGAATAATACGAGTAAAAGGATGATAAATCGCAAACGTAGTAGTTCGACGATGTGTTAAAATCCGTCATGATTATTTTAAATCCGCTTCCTTCTTCTTTGTGTGCTTCGGTTAACGGTTTTCTTCAATCGTTGAAATTCTACCGGATAATTTCCAACGCGTATTAATTTCGATCAAGCGTATTTGGTAATCTTCGAATAATAGTAAAAGAGTTTGATTCTTCGGAGAGGCATAGAAATTTTTTCTTCGAGCAAAAATTTGTTAAATATTTCCACCTTTGATTTTTATCATTTGACCATTGATCGAGAAATAAACGAAAAAAAAAAAAAATAGAAAATAAAATAAAATAAAACAATAAAAATTGTTTTATCAATTTTTTTTGTCTCTTAAAATAATTTTAGTTTAGAATATTTTAATTTCTATTGTTATTATTCCTATTGTTATTATTAATTTTTTAATTTTTCAAAAAGATACGGTGAAATTATTATATTTACTCTCATGTTTATACTTCAGAGAGAAGTCCGAAGGACTTCCTTTTCGAGTCTTGAAAAGTATTTCAATTTTATTTCTCTATCTTTTACAGACTCTTTGAAAGTGATGGTTCTTTATCCTTAACGATGCACTATTGAATCAGTGTAAAAAGTTGAGAATCTATAAAATCCGTGAATACGTTGATTATTATAGTAACCACATCTTCTTTCAATTTTTCTTATTGAAATTAAACAAAACTAATTTTCCACCGTAATAAGCGTACCGTAATAACTAAAAAAATTCAACAATTTCATTTACATTGTTATTATATAGTTTTAATTATAATTTTAAAGAAATTCCTTTTCATTTATATAATCGTTCTTATATAAAAGTTTGACAGTTTTTAATCTTACTTTTCAATACCGAATATAACAAAAGAAAATTAAATAATAAAGAATTAAAACACTATTCTCGATGAAATTCGATTTAAGCGATTATTTATATATATATATATATATATATTTATCAAAAGCGCCTAAATTCGAACATTGTCGAAGTTTGTCCACACTACGAGATATAACGAGCAAAGTATCGAAGAGGTAAACAACGAGTAAGTAACGAATAAGAAGATCGAAGCGTCGCGATGTCGGCAAAGCTAATGTCGCCGCGACGCTAACCGTGCTCCAGTTGCCCCCAAATTTTAACGCAGACGCAGATCGCTCTTCTCTATTCCCCTTCTCTTCCCTTTCACCCTATCGGTCTCTTACTCTCATTTATCACTCGATTCAACCGCTTACTCCGTCTCCTTACCTTACTTACCCTTTATATCTGGTATGTAAATGAATTCTCGCTTCTTATTTTTTTCCTCCTTTTTTTTTTTTTTNCCCTTTCACCCTATCGGTCTCTTACTCTCATTTATCACTCGATTCAACCGCTTATTCCGTCTCCTTACCTTACTTACCCTTTATATCTGGTATGTAAATGAATTCTCGCTTCCTATTTTTTTCCTCCTTTTTTTTTTTTTTCATTTTTTCATAGATCGAACATCGAGCATTCGACGAGCTTTCTTCTATCCAGGAAGAGGAGGGGAGAAGGAGGAGGGAGATCTCTTCTCAAAGTAACTCCGTGAAACGAATATAACAATCGGTATGACGATGGTAACGTAAATTTTTTTATTGGATTTCGTTGAAATTCCAACGGAGTTTACGTTCGTGCAGTTTACGTCTGATGTACGATCCGATTGTCGATATCTTCAATTTTTTTTTCTCGACTTGACCAGTCGCAAAAAATTTCAGTCACAAATTGTGGACGTTTAATATAGTTCCTTAATGGAGAAAGGACGATGATAATTTTCACGTAGAAAGCCAATTATTAGATCGATTAATCGAGAAATTTCTTTTTTTATCTTTGTTGAAACGGTACATTCGATCAAAAATAATTACAATAAAATAATTTTATGAAAAGTTTTCGAGATGAAATTCAACGAAGCATTAAAATTAGAGATATCGATTCTTCTTAATCGAAATATTGAAGACGAAGGCCTACGTAAGTATATTTATTATATTATATAACATTATTTTTTTATGAGAAATTTTTTTTTCTATTACAATAAAACATGGCTTTCCTCGCAATCCCAATCATTTTCTTCAATTTCAATACGAATAAGCAATACTTGTTCTGAAATCTTCATCGTGAAGATTTTATTCGATGTGTGCATATTCATTTATTGCAATTTGATTAATACAGAAATAATCGTATAAAATAAAATTGTAATTTATAGAAAACGATAAATGGTTAATGAATTGGTTAAAAAAAAAAATAAGACACGATTTTCCCTCTTTTACGGTTCGTAAAAGATTGGGTGGATGATGATTTATTATATTATTATGCACAGTGAAGGTGGCAATTTTTGTGGATATTGCATCGATTATACTTAAATCATATTACGATGAACGTTTTAATTAGTTTATGCTACTATTTATCTTCGTTAATAAAATAATACTTTGCACATTAACATTATTACAATTATTATGATTCTTATTTAATTATGAATATAGATACAAATTCTCATAATAATAATTCATAATCATAGTTTTTTCACGTTTAGACGAAATTTTTTTAACCTGAAAATATTATCGACGTTGTTCTCTGGCGGCAAAAAAAAAAAGGAGAAAATAAAATCTCAATATGTACGAATGCAAACATAGTAGTTCACATAGCATGATTTATACGTTTCGTAATATACATTTTTTTTTGTCCCTTTGTACCGAGATAACAAATGTGTGTTTGCTTTAGGATATTTTTAAAATTGTGAAAAGTATTATTACTTAAAATTATGAGATTATTAATTAAAACAATTATATTCTTGATTTTACCATTACTATTGACGTAAAGAGAAAAATGTAAAGAGGAAATTTAATTATATAAATTCTCTTCTTATAGATAAATATCGCGATATTTTTTTAAGATTTTATTGAAAATTTAATAGCTTTATATTACTTATATATATATATAATAAATCAAATAAATCGCAAAAAAAATTAAAAATTAATCGTTATCTATAAAATATTATACAAATCAAAATATTCTTGCAATTTCACAGATTTAGATTAAGATTAATTTGAAGAAGAAACGAGAGAAAATAAAAATTTAAAAAAAAAAAAAGAAACAGAAATATATAAAAATATAATTATATAAGTATAAATACGAATTATTTAAAAAAAACAGATATACTTAAAATTATGATAAAATATATTAAGATAATCATTGTTGAATATAGGATAATTCGTTTGACATTAATATACTTTTCCTTGAAACAACATTTGTCATAATATTTTATATCATATTAAAATTAATCAGTGAAAACTGATAATTGATTTCTTCAAAATTTTATCCATTTCGTCCATATAAAAACTTCATGTATTCATGGTGTATTTATTTTATTTCTGAAAATTCAAAATAATTAAATTTGAATTACAATTAAAAATGTCACGAAATTGTTTCATCGATCATTTTTTATCTAATCGATGAAAGAATTTTCAAAATTTTCAAAGTTATTTTCGTGTTACAACGTTTTGAATTAAAAAATATTCATCGAATTGAGTCGATTTTTATTCCAATTTAATTTTTACTTCTCAACTTGAAAATAAAGTTATAAATTAAGTACGATGGATTATTCGACACTTTTTTTTTTGTTTTTAAAGATAATTTAATGAAAGAGGAAGCAAGTTACAAGTTTCCTCGAAGCTTAAGAAACTTTTTCTTTTCAGTTTCAAACATGTAAAAGCAATTTCAAAGAAAATCGATGTTTATCAAAGTTTCAGGCACGAACGATTGGCAGCAAGAGGGCATAAAAAAATAACAACATTTGTGCATCTAACGTATATATCATAAATGTTGTAAATTTAAAACTTTTTTAGTTTTTTCAACTTTTCTTTATGTAAAACTGACTATAAAATTTTCCTGTTCAGATTCAAATAAAATTGTGAAAAATGATAGAAGAAAAAAAATATACCTCAAGTTTTTGTCGTGTCATATATCATTGTTTCCTTGAATAGAATTATTCTTGGCAGAAAAATTTTTGAAAAATCTTCAGAGTCTCTTCACTTTTCAAATTTCGTTGCTTTCGTTGAAAAAAAAATAATAATAATTATTATGTAGATATCTATTCGAAGGAATAAAAATATTCGAAGGTAAAATTAAAAAATACATGATAAAATTTCATATTCATATCGTTGAAATTTTTTGCTATCATTTCCAACGCAGTAATTTGAAAAAGAATTGGTTTCCATTCGTTCATCATCAACGCGAGTTATTCTTTTATCAATATTAAATGTTATTCGCTTACTTTTTTAAAAATTATTTATTTATTATATCTTTTTAAAAATATATATTTGCAAGCAATTATATAAGTGAATATTACACATAAATTTTATGATATTTTATAGATGAAATTTACACATGTATAATGCCAATTATTCTATATATTCGAATAGAAAATACACATAACGTGACAAAAATATATTTATAAAATATATAAATATATGGAATACAAAAGTATTCGATATTATCACAATTAAATTTCTTTCTTTTGATTTTCCTCTTTTTAAATATATAAATATGTAAAATATGTAATTTTCATGAAATTACAAACATCCTTTATTTGAGAAACGTCTATTCAAATTTATTTCTTTTACTTTTCATGGCTATTCAAGCCACAACCAATGCTAGTTCTATATATAAAAATTATTTTTCCTCGTTGCGTTTGTCACGTTTGTGATTATTTTATAATATTCCCTCTATCGTCGATTACATCAGATTCTTTTCTCAACGTTTTTCTTTAACGAAGCTTTCTGTTCACAATTTTATGGCACATCGAATTTACGATGTAGAAAAATCCTTTTCGTATATACCTTCTTTCCTATCATTCGCTTCGTTTCTCTATCAATTTATTTTTCTTCTTTTTTATTCCATTCGCGTTATTTCATCGACGTTGCATTCTGTGTAACCACTATCAAAAATTGTTCGTGTTAAATCTAGTTCTAGATTACTGCTTTCAAATAAAAATATATTGTTAATTAGAAAAAAAAAAGAAAGAAAGAAGTGAAAGTTCCTTTCAATTATTATTATTACTTAATGTTAAGAAAAATGGATTGAATCAAATAATTGAAATCTCAATCAAATAAAATATAATAATTAAAATAATATAAAATTCGTTACACTTAATTTTATTTTATTTATTAAACTATTTGTATATTTTACTATTAGTAGCACATTATTATTAATTTAAAATTTATTATTTATTTAATACGATACAAAAAAATACATACCTTTTTTTTTTATTATTGAATTGATATTTTCCTTTAATAAATTTCAATGTTCGATGTTAGAATCAATTCTCTGATTTAATCCATGGTCGATAAGAGATAAAAGTAATAAAATAAAGGAAAAAAGAATATTAGAGAATAGGTTATGAAATGATTCGATTAAAAGAAAGAATACAATACAAGCTATTTGTTTTAATAATCTTTTTCCAACGAGATTCCAACTGACATATTCCATTTTTATAAAATTCCATGGTTTAGTGAAGAAATTCTTCTAATATTACGATAGTTTTTCAACGAACAAGTGACAATCAGTTGGTGAAATATCTGACGAGTATAATGAATAGGTTAAGAATTCATATTTCGATTCAGCTAATTTTTATAAAATGATTTGCGATGTATGTAGTCAAGTTTGTCAAGAAGTTCAATGTCTATTGACTAATGCGGTTTGTTTCTTAATCAATTTCTGATTAAGTATAATTAAAATTATACTACTTTTACATTATATTATATTATATATTACTTTTCATTATAGGTTCATTATAGGTATTCTTATTTATTATTATAGTTTCGAATTTTGATGTGATAAATATACTTTTAAACGCTGCAACTTTTGATCCTTTATAGCATTTACTTTTCCAATTTTTTCATTTTACTTATTGTACCCAAATGTTTGAAAACTATCATTCGAAATACATTTAAATCTGTGGATGTTTGTTTGTGGTTTAACTTCCAAGTTCAATTTATCTTTGTTCAATATAGATTTCTATATTCTACTTCGACACTTATTTTCAAGATTCTCATTTCCAGACTTGAATTTTTATAATCATCATCGAGAAATCCTCTCATTGATAGAATTCAATCTTTTCCGAAAGTTAATCTAATAATATTTCAATATACTTCAGTTATATCGTAATCCAGCTTAAACTTATACAGAAATAATATTCTAAATTTATTCGGTAACACCATATTGTTCACTTCTCAAAAAACAATTAAACTAGTACAAAAAGAAACTTATTACATAAAGAAAATATAAGAAGACAACATCAAAATATGCAAAGCAAAATATAGGTTAAGTAGTTTAAAGTAGAGTTTACAAGTCGCGGTTGATTGTCATTTATTTTAAAATTGACAATTTCATGTAGCACAATTTAATATTTAATAAAGGAAATAAGAACAAGCTATGTTATATAGATATACCTTTGTTTCTACTACACTGAGCTCAGTTCCATGTCGCGTTGTATGGTTCAAAAAAGCGTAAAGACAAAACACAGAATCAAGCGATTACGCTCAGTGACACTCAATTCACGCGTAAATATATGTATCGCATCTTTATATATATAAACTCAATGAGTAAAATAATGAATACCGAAAATGAAGAAAAAAAATAAAGAATATTCGTAAGTGAAGGAAAAAAAAATAAATTTCGATACCTTTTTTTAATTTATTATCTTGAAAGAATGGCTCGTAGTTGAAGGAAAGGATCCCTCGTATCCCTAGCGCGAATTAAAATGACAGTATAGCGTTCAATTTATTTGACGTAGGAGGATGGAGAATCGATGAAACAGAATATATCGAATTTGCAAAATTACTTCCATATATTTTTCTTCAACCTTTTCAATTTTAATTCTCTTTTCTTCTTCATCTAAACTACACATGGACAAACAAATTTTATACGTTTCAAAGTGAGATGATTTTCACTTGTCTTTATTTTTCTCTATCTTTCAGATTATTTTCTTGTGCGCTAACATTCTTTCATTTTATTTCATCGGAAATACTTCTTGATTCATACGCATTGCAATGGTGAAACCGTCGTATTCGAATACTGTGTCACGCACAGGAGTTGTTTCTAATTTTCCATGTGCGAAATTGCGATCGTGCTTATTTTCACGAATTGAATTGGAAATTAATCGGGAAGATAATCGCGTAGCCAAGTTAAAATGGAATCCTGCAACAAGTTTCTCGAACGCAATCTTTTGAATAAATTGCAATATTAATAATGCAAAGAGTAATTTAAAATTTGTTCGAGGAATCTACTGTGAAAATGTTGATCAACCCGTTTATTTATTAAATTTTACAACAACTTCTTGTGTATCATTGTTTTCAAAATTATCTATCTACATTAATCGGAAAAATTGAAAGCACATGATATATAATAAATGTGCAAGTACTTCGATAAAAAATATCCTCTTTTTCTCTTTGCTGAAACGTTGAAAGTATCACATGAATGCACAAGTTTCGTTCATTTTTTTTTTTTTTTTGCATTATTTACGTCACTTCCTCTCTTTCGTTTCTTTTTTTCGGATATAAATAAATTAAATAATGCTTCTAGATCTCAGCGAGATTCGTTCATGTTTTCCATTTTTGCTCGTTAAAATGAAAAGATGCTGGATAAAAAATAAATAGTCATTCGAATGATGATGACTAGTAATAAAACATGATGCAGTTTTATCGTAATGATCGAAATAAACGAAGGAATTGTGAATGAAAAATAACACGGAAAGATATAACCTGTTATGGTGTAAACAACGTATATGTATTTTATTTCAACATTGAACATTCACTAATGTGTATACAATATAATATATTTGTATGTATAATATATAATAATAATTGTAATAATAATATTGTATTGGTATTTATGTATACAAGTACATCATTTTTTACTGCTGCTGTTAAATGTATACACGTGTATGCATTCAATTAATTAATCGGTATAATAATTAATTCTAATGCTTTTCATCGATTAATCGTACTGTATATCTCTGTCTATCCTTTTCTAATTTACGTGTAGATTAATACAGCCCTTAAATCAATTATATATATATATCGATCACTTGTCTGCTTCGTGGATAAAATCTCGTCTTGTTTTATATTTACTTTACACATGCACGCGTGCAACTATTATATATATATAGATATATGTATATATATTTTGCTTTGTACGCACGCGTATGTATAAATATTCCCTGTAATTTATTTTCTCTAAAAAATTATCTACTTCTATGTGTTCAATTATTAACTAACTAACTATTGGTATATCATCGCTTGTGTTACACCTCTCTCTCTTTCTCTCTCTCACTCACTCACTCTCTCTCTCTCTCACTTAAATTTTTATCACAATTATCTGGTATTATCGCGTTGAACGATTATATTCCTCGAGCTTTGCGGATTACGCTTCTTCCTTTCCTTTAACCATTAATCTCTTTCAGTTTTTTTAGGATAAATAAAAAAAAAAATAGAAATAATAGAATAAGAAAATGGAAAACAATGGGAAAAATTTATTCATCTTTCTATCGTTATAAATTTCCCTTCTTTTTATCTTAAAATTTAACGATAATTGCGATTGCAAACAGGATAGAAATTTAGAGGACAAAGTAACTTTTCAAAAAAAAATTTCTTTTTCATCGAAAAAGAAATAAAAAGAAGCGTAATTCGTTTTTCGAACATGAACAAGAAGAAATTTACAAAAAACTTTGGGTCTTTCCCCTCCTCTCCCCCTCCCTTATTATTTAAATGATAAAAATATAATTCTGAATCACACAAGAGGCCTCGAATCAACATAACAATCTTCGTTAAATTTCTATTCTTCTTTCTCGTGTTCGCAGCTCGATCGACTATTTATATATATATATATAAAACTATCGTTAACAGTATTGAATAGTGACCGCTTAAAAATCATTTTTTTTTATTGCTGTTGTTTCGTGCATTGACTCGGGATATATATCGTGAGAAATGGCGCTGAGTAATCGAGTAAATTATAGGTTAAGTTAAATCTTTGTTTATCCACATATCTCTAAATTAATATTTCAAATTTAAATGATCCATGTTTAATAATTATTACATTTTGAAAAGCGTATCTAACCTTTAAAATAAAAGATATTACAATTATTATTGACAATAATATATTGGTTGATGCAAACATTTCCATGTTAATTGTAATATTAATTGCATATATAATATATAATTAATGAGAATTCATCGATCAAATCGTTTACTTTAGATATTAATGAAAATGAAAATTATCCATAGTCGAAATACGTACCAGAAAATGTGTTCATGAATATAAAAGAAAAAAATTAAAAAATGTTTAACATTTAATCATCAAGATTTCACCATGTTCCATATTCTTTTAATTCGCTGAAATCATGCGTACAACCTGAAGAAATAAAATCACACTGAAAGTCTGATTTTCAATCGAAAGTTCATTTAAATCCAATTCGTTTCTGTCAAACTTTTTCAATCAAGGTATGTATATATATATATATATATATTTATAAAGATGTTGAAAGAAGAAAAAGAAAAAAAAAGGAAATATATAAACGGG
>NW_025223501.1:5972504-5986965 GCF_014066325.1 Apis laboriosa
CATACGTTCGATTTCTCGATTCTTTGTTGACCACCACGTAATTTTGTAATTTATTTCTCAATTAATACGGCTAATTAGATACATCTACTTAGGCTTAGATAATTCTATGTAAGGCATGGAGTATGTCATTTCGTTATCTGGTATCTAGATTATTCGTATATCTTTATAAATTTTTTTTTTTTTTTACTATTTTTCTTTCAACCAAACGCTCGGCACATACACCTTCTTTCCTCGTTTTTTCGCTTTCATACGCGATCGCACGTTTTCTTTCCTCACTTTTATTTTATCTTTCCCAACATTCTCTCCCTCTCTCTCTCTCTCTCTCTCTCTCTCTTTCTTTCTCGCTTTCGTTCTTTTCTCGCGGATCATTTAAAATTCGTTTAATCAATTTCTAAACTATTCAAACTTTTTCCTTTTTTTTTTTCTTTTTTCTTTTTTTCTTCACTTTTACTTTCAATTATAATTATTCGATCGATTTTCGTTCGAATTTCATTCGATTGTTTCGGTGGTCTCGACGCAGAATGATCGATCGATTAAAATTTACTATTCCCCGCTCATGTGATTTCAGCCTGATAGAATCGCGTTTTCGTTTTCCAATCGAAATTCATTTGTTTTATTTATTTATTCATTTATTTTTATCCGTCGACTAATTGGTTGATGTGGCACGTCTGTACGCGTATATTTAACGTGTATAATCACATAAAAGAACAGAGAAGAGATATTTTCGGTAACTAATCATACCGATCACTTTATACATACCTCCCCCCCTCCTCTTTAAAATCACGGGGGAGGGGAAAGGTAGGTAAAAAAAAAAAAAGAAAAAAAAAATGATAAAACGGCGTTAACATTTCTTTTCTCGAATCATTGCCACTTTTCTCTATTTATACTTTATCTATAAGAGTAAAAGTTCCATAAATCCGGCTTAAATTAATTAGCTCGTTGATCAATGACTAATTTATCGGTTAACCTAACGGATAATTAATTCGATAATTCGACCTTACCCTACGACGGTAACTCGATCGATTATTTAATGTTAATTATCCTTTTATCATGGGTAACCATCCATCACAAAAAAAGTTTTCCGCCTTTTCGTTTTCTTTTTTTCTTTTATTACTTCTAATTATTACTCTCTTGTTATTCCTCCTCGAATCTTACGAATTATCGTTATTATTAATGTTGTTGTTGTTGTTATTATTATTACTATTATTATTATTATTTTATTTACAAATTATTTCGCTTTATAAAAAATAACTAATCAAGAAGTACAACAATTAGAACTCTAACAATACAAAAAAGTAACTGTTAGTTCTTTTCTTCTTTTTCCTTTTTCTTTTTTTTTTTTTCTCGCGAACGTTGCTTCCGAAAAAAAAAATGCACATCGAAATCGATAATTAAGTTTTTGAAAAAAACTGAAAAATAAATTTTTACAACAACTATTTGTGGAAAAAAAATATTCGTATTATTTCGAAATCGAACCAATATACACTATATATATATATATATATATATATATGTATGTATATATGATTATCGGGGATCAAAAAAAAAAAGAACGATGGATGGAAATGGTTATGGTATTTCAATTTAATTTACACGTTTAATTGAAATTGCATAAGTTTAAATTATATTCAGCGAATAATTTAAGAACATTTTTCCTCTCTTTTTTTTTTTTTTTTTTTTTTTTTTTTAAGAATATTCAGCTAAAAGCTTTTAAAGGAAGATGAATAATGAATAAATTTGATCGAGAATTCGAATATTAAATTCGAATTTGAATCAAATTTTTGGATTTTCGCCTTGAAAATATTACGAATAATATTTAGGGCAATTAATTCCAAGTAAAAGGCAGTAAATACAGCTAAATCTTCTTTACCTTCAACGATACTTAACAAACTCATTAGTTAAACGGAAAATTTAATTCATATATAACGCATGTAAATAGAAATATTTAATTCATCGTATTTCAACCACTTCTTCGCCACAACATTATCAATTAACCATTTCCATCTTTAAGTTCGAGTTCGCCTTTATCTTCTAAATAGTAGAGTTTGCAAAGAAACGAGTAATTTTTTTATCAACCAAATTTAAACAAATTTACGTATCTCGAAATTCTGTAAATTGTAAATCGCGTACGAAAATGATTATTGCTCGAAAATGGTTCCAATCTGGATACATTCGATCCGATTCTTATATCCGATTCTTCGACGGATACACGATTTGTCGCTTTGATAAAAAGAAAAAACTATTTCCCTCGATAATAATTTTTTTTTTTTTTTTTCCACTTCTTCAGTCGCAATAATACGTAAAAAGATCCGAAAACGATCCAAAAATCGTCAATCTTTCAAATCGTAATCTTAATTACTATCCACTAATTTAGAAAATTTATTGCTAGGTTCTTTTTTTTTTCCTTTTTTTTTTTTCGTTCTTTTTTTTCTTTTTACGTGTAAAATTTCTATCCAAATTTTCTTTTTTTTTTATCATCGATATCTCTCTCTCACGATCTTTTTCTCAACCACGATCGATCGATCGATCGATGATCAATTAATCGTATTTCACAATTTCATAAGAAAGATCGAAATTATTATCGAAATAATTTAAAAAGCAACACATTTAACTCGCAACGATTTAAATTGTTTCGCGTCTATCTACTGGTCGAGTTTTAAATTATTAAAAAATTTCAAGCGTTATACATATTAATGGCAATAATAACGAATCGTTAACAAAAGAGCTGTACACGCGCCGCTTTGAAGATCGCTTATCGTTCACATGATGACAACAAAAAATTAATAAATATGTAAAACAGTAGGTAGGCGCAGTTAGATATGAACTGCACATTGGTACACATATATATATATATCTCTCTCTCTCTTTATCTCTCTATAAGAATTTGCTAAATAATCGAAATTACGATTAACGTAAATATATATATATATATTTCTCTCTCTAGTTCTTTTTTCTTTCTTTTTTTTTTTTTTCAAATAAAACATCTAAGAAATACTTTCTTNAAAAAAAAAAAAAAAAAATTAATTCATCGAGATCGATTCATTTTTTGATTTGATCTTCGCTTTATTTTAATCAAAAAAAATTTAATCACGAGAAAACGAGGAAAAAATGAAACATCGATATATCTTAAAAAAAAAAATGTACACGTTTAGGCCAAGCAATAAGCTTAATAAGCTTAATAGGCATCCTCTTAATAACAACACGATCGAATAATAATAATAATAATAATTAATTGCACTTATTTCTCGTTAATCTCGAACTACGAATGACAAGTGTGGTAAAATTCATATAAAATATTTATGATAAAAATTCCTGCGTCCCCATTTTTTTTTTTTTTTTTTTTTTTTTTTTTTTTTTTTTTTTTTTTTTTTTTTTTTTTTAATAAATTTAACATTTCTATCTAACATTATTATAATGAATTGAAAATGAGAAAAAGGGAAAGAAAAAAAAAAAAATGAATCGATCGCGACAAGAAAACAAAATATCGCGCGAACTTTTTTTTTTTCTTAAATTGAAATGTTATTTCGTTTATCTGACTTCGTCACGAAAAACGACGAATAAAGTGAAGAAAAAATAAAAATATGGATTAAAATCGCGAATGTGATCAATCGATTTTTTTCCCCCTTGAAATACCATGTTTCGATTGTTTTTCATAGGCCTTGTAAAAATTATTTAACTATTTATGTATATATATATATATTTTTTTTTTTAATCTATGTTTTATATATATATATATATTTTTTTTTATATCACCAAATCAACAAATAAATATCCTAAATATATTAAATATCGTATAATATATGTTCTCCCAACAAATAATATATAAGTTCTCATCTATTTTTTTCGTTAATAATAATTCAATATAATTATATAAATGCGTATGAATCTGAATATACATTATTTGTATATACACCTACATACGCAAATATGAATTTATTTATTTATTTTTTTTATTTATATTTATATATATATATTTTTCATTTCTTTAACTTTTTTTCCCCGTTCATTTATCTATTTTACTCATTTTTAAATATTAGGCGCTTTCCTATGTACGAAAATTACTACCCTTATATTCCGGGTAGTTGTTCTTTCTCTCTTTCTTTCTCTCTCTCTCTCTCCCTCTCATTCCTTATTTCTTAATTCTTTTTTTTATTATTCAATTACACAGATGGAAAATTGTATGTAATAAAATTTGACGAAAAAAAAATTCTTCTCGTTACAATTACCCTTGGTACGTTTATCCATAACGTACGGAAGAAGGAAAAGATACAATTTGCTAAAACGTTATAACTCTTTTTCAAATTTGAAGAGAGAAAACAAAAAATGATAAAAAAGAAAAAAAAATTGATTGAATTAAGTAAAAATGTTATTCGGATAAAAAACAGTCGGTAATTATGTTTCCCGCGGTGTTTACCGTCGGTAAAATGTAAAGTAATAAAACGTAATAAAAATATAGATATATTTATATCATATCGACGACGAATCGTACATGTTCTCTCGATCTCTTACCGAGACACGTTAAGCAATTAATTTTTCCTCTTCCTGTTATGTTAATATCTAATTAGAAAGAAAAAAACATAAATTTCATCCGTTCTAGAAAGAAAGTTAACTAAGAGTTTATACAGGCATCGAATCGAATCGTATCTTCATCGTTCTATAATCGATTTAATGCTTTCCTAAGGGGATTTTTTACAAGCACTATAAATCGCTTGCAAAAAATTTATAAACAAAACTATCTTTTGTTAATAACAAACGGTATACGTTTTTTTTCTTTTTTTTCTTTTCTGTTTTTTCTTTTATTACCAACGAAATCTTCCTTCTTCTTCTCCCTTCTAATTATTTTTCCTATATATAAGTCGCGTACTTGATTACGATTCCTTCCATTCGTTAAGATTGACATATTTTTTCTCTTTTTTCATTTATATATATATATATATATATATTAAATATATATATATATTTTTTTTTTCCTTTTTTGCTTAATTCTTATCTCGAAGAAGATGATTTTTCTAACCAAATAGGCCGCGTCCATTCCTCCTTTCGAAAATTGTTTGTGTTTTTTAATTATTTACATTTTATATCCGTGTTATTCGACGACTCGTATTCTTATACGCACGCACATGGAAAAAATGGAAATCGTTTTAATCGATAAATGTAAGGCTCGGTTATTTTAACGAGGATAGTTAGACACTTTTAATTTTTCCGTCTCTTGTTTCGAATTTAGAAAAATTTTCGATTCGTTTTTTTTTTTTTTTTCCTTTCCTTTTCCTTTCTTTTTCAATCGATTCTTACGGATAATGATTAATCTTAACGCGATTCGAATGTCTGGAAAATGACGGGAATTTCAAAAGTCACGTTGCTAGAAAAAATAACGTGTATAAGAGACGTTCTTTCTCAATTCCTCGAAGATATCTAAATTTTTCGTCTAAATTACTCGACTATACTCGTTTGAAATTTTTTTCAAGTATTAACCGAATTGATCTTATATAAGCTGTTTACAACAACCTCGAAAGTAATTCCAGCCCTGAGCTAGAATTCATCTCTCAGAAGTAATTCGACTTTTTATCCATTGATCCCTTGAAATTTCTTATTTTTTTTTCTTTTTTATTTTTTTAAGCTTCTATACGACACAGAACGGAGAATAAATCCATTCTGATCCAATTGAATTGGTTGCGTGTTATCGCGAGTTAAACGATCGAATTAAAGAAAATTGGGGGGGGGGGAGAGGATCGAGCCAATCGAATGGGAGTAATAATTCGAAGGTTCGACGAAGCCGAGAGAGGACGAAGCAAGAAGATTAGCAGTGGCAAATCGCAAAAAGAGCTCGAAGTTGAATTGAACGATGAGAAGTTGTTCGGATATGGCCGCTCTCGTTCAACGCGCCCCTATCACCTCTCACTTATCCTCGGGATTCGCTCTTGGTGATCTTTCCGTTTCCTGTCTCTCACTGCGAACAGAGTATTATCAACCCTTCCAGACTTCTTCTTTTCCTTTCCTTTCCTTCCTTCTTTATCCCCTATTTATATATTTATACGAATGTATCTGATAAAAATTTTATATTTCATGAATATGTTATTAGATTCCATGTGTTCACTGGTGGAAAGAAGTCTCGAGGAAGGAATGCATTGATTTGGGTTAATTTGGAAGGAAACGCCTATTTTCACACGCATTTTTCTACCATTCATACCATGATATTTGTCGTCACATATACTGATCCAAATCAATGATCTGTATTTAAACTTTGATGCAATTTGATTAATTTGTAAATATAATTTCACATTCGAATAGTTAAGATAATAATTGTATATATATATATATATGAATAAGCTAGATATATTATAAATATATTATTATTATATCGAAATAATTAATAGTTTCGAAAATATTTCAGTTTCCAGTCTTAGATAATTATTCTAATGTAATTTCATAAATGATAATTTCATAATTAAATAATTTCATAATTTTTACGATTTTGAACGTTCAGATTATAACTTATCTATTATTACGTAGCGTGTGGTGTCAGGTTTGTCAACAAAGCGTCTAAAGTGGGGATAGACGGTCCAAGAGAAGGACTTCTCTTGACCCAATACCGTCCTGCGAGACTTCTTTTCAGCAGTGAACAAAAATATTATTCACTGTTGGAAAAAAAGTCTCGCGGAAAGAATGCAGGATTTGATTGGTTAATTTGGAAAGAAACGCCTATTTTCACACGTATTTTTCTTTCTACCATGATATTTGTCATATACATCAATTCAAATCAACGATCTGTATCTTAACTTCGATTGGCATTAACATAGCCATAAAATTCAGAATATTCTAATGTATCGATATAATATAAAAATTTTTTTATTCCTCATATATGTAAATTATAGTTTGTAACGTTTGATTTATAAATGTTATTTTATATTCGAATAGTTAAGATAATAATTCTACAATTATAGCTTTTCTATTATATATACTATATGTATTATTCCATTATGTATATGTAGCGTGTGGTGTCAGGTTTATCAACAAAGCGTCTAAAGTGGGGATAAAGGCGGTAGGATCCCTCTTATTCCAGTGCCGTCCTGCGAGACTTTTACAGTGAACAGAAATATTTAGGTGCGTACGAAAAGTTGCTTCTTCGAAATATTTATTCCCATTTTTACGTATAAAATTTTTATCCAATATACATGCACGTATATATATATACACTTCCATAATATAATTAACATCTAATTAAATTGACTCCTTTCAAAGATTCATATTTTTTATCGCGGTTAAAATTGTTGGATTTTGGATTTTTATTAAATTAATTTTCGAAATTTCTTAATACAAAATTTCGTCGAATTCGACTGCAACTTTTTTCCCAAAAAAATTATCAAGTGTAGTTATTGAAATGATAAATTAATTTAAAACAAATGTGCGACGAATAAGAAATGTTTACACGCAATAACGAATAAGGAATAAAGAAAATATTTCGTTTTCCGTTGCAATTGAATCGACGTGTATTTAACAATTTTTCAATTGATGACATTGCTCGAAATTATACTTGCCTTTTTTTTTTTGAAAATCATCAGACCACAATTGTGTATTCTGTTCAATGAATACACTCGAAAATTAAAAAAAAAAAATATATGATTTTATGAAATTTATTTGATTTGAACTAATAATTGACGGAGGGTGTGCATTTTAATAATAGAAAGAATTTCTTTAATTTAGAATTTTAAATAGACCAAACGCGACTAAAAAGAATGCAATTTCATGCAAATATGCAAGAAGATTGACTACCTGGAAAAAGAGCGGCCGATTTACATTTTCATTTATCGGGACGTCAAACATCGTAAATAATTTAGATACCACTTTTAAATGCAAACGCGCCATTTTCCCTGTCGCAGTTTTTCACCGCGAATGACTATTACAACCATTCAATCGATATGTCGATTAATGAGTAAAAATAACTGAAAATCAAATATTTCTTTGATCAACGTACGCGCGTACGTTAGCAAAAATAATAAGTAAAAAAATGTATTCCTCAAAATGGAAAGGAAAAGAAAACCATGATATTTTAATCATATTATTTCAACATAATAAAAATAAGTCTTTTACGAGAACAAAGAGAAAAAGGAAATATATATATTTTTACTTTTATTGTTGTAATTTAAATCGATTAGATGGATTAAATGGAAAGAAATCGAACGAGTTCTCGTAAATTTGATGAAAGTCTCATCTTCCGTTTGAGAAAAAATATAAAATAAGAAAAGAATATAAATGAACAATTGAATTAGACTTACCAAATGTATCTAATAGATTTCATCTTGAGCGCTGTCGAGTTCTCCTTGCATTTGTAAGCCAACACTTGTTTCACACTGCTTACATCGACTGTGGGAAATCTCGATGTCACGTAAGCTTTAAAATTTCAATAAAAAAAAATGTACTTTCACCAGATGTGCTAAATTAAATATCACTTTCAACGTTTTCAGTCGCTATTACTACTCTATCCAGTTTTTATATTTTTTTTATACTCTTATCTTTATTGCATCAAATTATACGTATTACTACTTATATAACGTTTAATACTTTCTTTGAACTCTACATTTCTTTTCACGTTACTTAAATCTTTTTATCATTTTTCACATTTGAAATATATATTGAAATGAAAAAAAAAAAAAAAAAAAAAAGTAAAAATAAAAAGATAGGAAAATTTTAAAAGATGAAAAATTAAAGAAAACCAATTCAACGTTATATCAAATTTTATCGTCATTTTATCTGTTTGAAAAATAAAATAGAAAAATAAACGCGAACGTTTTAGCACTAATATTTATAAACGAATAGATTTAATATCTTTTTTTTTTCGTATATTTCGACATTTCTCGCGATTTGAAAAAAAATAGAACGAGGAACTAGATTTTGCTAAGAGGCGAAATTTTATAAAGTGAAATTCCAATTCTCGAACGACCTATTTTCAATCCGAGTAAATGTTTAGACATCGTCGAAGAGTAGTCACCGCTCTATTCTCGGATATCCTGCGTTTACCACATTTCTTCATACATTTACGTATTCTGCGTTCCTTTCCCATGCATCGTTTCATATTCATTCATATTCGATTGTTCCGTGAAATTTTTCCAAAATTGGTATATTTTTACCAAAAGTATTTTTCTTTTTTCTTTCAAACAATTTTCATTTAAAATTCGCAAAAATTTATTACGGATTAATTATTACGAAGAAATCAAAAAAGAATATAATATATTTCCTTGATAAATTTTTAAAGCTAAATTCTCTTACAAGTGCTGACACCTACACGACATTATAACAAAACATTTATTTCTCTCTAACTTAAATACGCGCGAATATCACGGTACATCGATAAAGAAACGCATTAATTCCGTCAACTATTCACAAAGATGCCTGTAAGACTGCTACATGTTTAATTAGTTTTACTTGAAAAAAAAATAAAACTCGATTTGAATCTCGTAACTTCGTGTCTTTGCATAACAAAGCAACTCGAGCGTGACTCGAAAAAAAATTCTTAACCTATTCATCGTTAGTCACGTTCCATCAATGTCGATTTATTATTTTGTGGAACAAAATACCGATCCGCAAAAAAATAAAACCTGTTACTTTTTTTTATTTCTGTTTTCTCTCTCAGAAACTTTATTCCTTCCTTCCTTCCTTCTTTTATCGTTATATATCGCACGAGTATTCACTTTCAGAAATATAAAAATAGAGGTATAAATAAACTCGTGCAATTTCATAACTTTAAACGTATTTTTTCGTAAAAAAAGTTCATAAATTTATTATCCCAATATTTGTTCTAATAAATAACGCGGCTTAGAAACTAAACATTAAAAATTACTTACATATAATAGCCTGGACTTTGGCTTTATCCAAGGCAGGTTTCACCGGTCTCTCAGTGGCAGTCCCAGCTCGACTCCATCGTTGCCCCGTTACCGAGCAAGTGGCCAATTCGGTAGGGCTGAACAAAATTGCAGCCAGGCCACGTGTCAATTTCCTGTAATCGCTCCATTTCACAGCCCTTAGTTGTTCCTCACAAATTGCTATTCCCTCTCCCAGGTGCACCTATCGATAAATAACACACGATACGTTTTATCACGGATTGCAGAATTTTTTAAAATCGAAATATTTATCGTACAAAATATCGAACAACACATTGTTCTTGGTATTGATCTTACAGCTGTCAAAAATTAAAGCAGCTATAAGATCAATACCGAGGGAAGAAGAGAGAGGGGAGTATAAGATCCAAATTAGTTCATTTAAGATTTTGTAGAGGTTAAAAAGTGAATATGAAAAGAAAATATGGCAAGATGTATGTATAGATTTGGAAATTTACCACGCCATCGGAAGAGGATTCCTCGAAACCACGAAAAGCAGGCATCGCAGCAGGAGGAGTAGTTCTCATGTCCAAGGGTAACCATTCGCTCCTCGATGGCGAATTACCTTGCACGGATGGGGATCCATGCTTTCCACCTCTCGTTCCAAGCCGCGGCCTGCCGCGGCGTACTCTTCGACCTGAATAAGCATTTTTCACACATATACTCGTTCCGCTTCTCTTCTTTACCAACGTATTTCTATCATTTTCCATTCGTTTAAATATATTTTTTTGAACGAAAAAAAAAAAAAAAAAACTTTGTACCAAGTATTTTCGTACATTCGAGAAACAAATGATATCAATTTTTCGATGTATGTTGCTCGTAAAAATAAATACACGGGATGTGGATCTGGTTTCACAAGTGCAAAAAGTTTGAGAACTAGTTTAAGCACATTACACGTGTACATAAACTTTAAATATCGAAATCATGTTTACA
This sequence comes from Apis laboriosa, assembly GCF_014066325.1. Lineage (NCBI taxonomy): Eukaryota > Metazoa > Arthropoda > Insecta > Hymenoptera > Apidae > Apis > Apis laboriosa. The sequence continues at coordinate 5,983,310 of NW_025223501.1, forward strand.
CCAAATGGAAACGGAAAACAATACTTCGTTAGATCGGTAAGTTTCAATCTCGAAATGCAAATCCAATTAAAGCTTGGACCAAAAGTTTCGAGATAAATGTATTACTGGAGGAAACAGTTATAAACAACTATGATATGTTTCATTCCATCTTTATCCTTTGTACAAAAGTAACTGGAAAAATGTTTATTTTATGATGATAAATTCAAAAAAAAAAAAAAAAGCCGGAATAAATAAAAAATAATTGAGAGATATATTTGTATAAAGAGATCATTCGTGAAAATGATACCTTCGAATTTATGTTTAAACAAACAAAGAGAATAATTTTTTTTAATTGCAAAAAGGAGACAAATTCCAATCAGAAAGTGATTCTTTCTTAATTAAAGAGCAAAAAGAAGACAGAGAGAAAGAGAAATGAAGAGTAGAGCAGAGTGGGAAAAAAAATATTCCTTTGTAATTATCATTTGAAAATAACCTTCCTTCGCTTCTAATATCCAATTTCGATATCCTTCGCGTTCAATCGACTAATCGATCGTTGATAAATTACAGATTTCTCGACAAAGATATATCTTACGTTTACGGTAACGCCATCTTCCTTTTTTTTTTGTTTTTGTTTTTTTCATCAACCCAAGTTGAACATATTTATACTACACACATTCGTCGTTAAAAGTTATTTACTTTGAAAGGCAATTTTTTGTAAAAATGTAATTTATATAAACTGATTTATTTATAAGAAATACTTGTCGTGATGTTATAAATTATTTTCACACAATGAGATCGTTCCTTCTTACATTTCATCCTTCCAAACTTAAAATTAATAATTGAATTTGAAACTTATTTTGTTATTTTGTTTCGTAAAAAGTATTAATTGGAAGTGAGCAAGTGGTTAAACTGTATGCCGTAATTGTTATAGATTGTAGCAAATATTAAAAGTCGTATAATTATTATGTCGTTACGTTCGAAACGAAATTGCTCGATTACACACACACACACACGCGCGCGAAAAGGCGTGTATTCACCTTTAAGAGAGGTTTCATTTAAAGAAACTTAAAACGATCTTATCACTTATGTACGTATATATATATATACAATTATTCGAAAGGAGATAAAATAAAATTGATAAAACTAAAATATATTTTTATATCGATCTTTTTTATCCGTTTTAAAAAAATTTCAATTCATCGTTGTTTTTTAAAAATTAAAAATAATTTTCAAAATGATAATGAAAAACAAGTGAGTGAACAATATTCGAGTTTAAATTCGAGAAAAACGTGAAACGTTTATATAAATAACTCTGTATGAATATAACATAATTCTTGACATTTTTTTTTCTTTTTTTTTTTTTTTTTTAGGCGAAAATGTAATTCAATCATCGAAATTAAAATTAAAACGTACGTAATTTATATTTACGATTTGTAATACGATTTCTCGTATTTCTCTTTAATTTAAATTTTTTTAATCGAAGCTTTTCTTTGGCAAATAAACAGAATTAAAAACAAGAAAGCGTAAAATAATTAATAACGAAGGTGTCGTACAAATTTGAATATCCTTTATTCACCGATATCTTCGCGCTGATAATCGAAAGATTATAATCAACCGGTGGATTAAAACACCGATACAAATAGAACGCATCATGATTTTTCAAACCATGAGAAAATTGTCCGCGATATCCGTATCGATATTTTCAATCTCAATGGTTCATACCTTATATTATTATCCGTATTAAATATCATCTATCGTTTCGATTCTTTGAGAAAAAAAAGAAATTCTTTCTTTCGTCGAGAAAAGTGTTTTTTCTTTCTTTTGTTTTTTTTTTTTTTTTTTTNTACGAGTCTTGTTTACGTTCGTCTTTTTTTTTTTTTAAATTCGAAATGAAAATTCAAGCACGAATATAATATTGCCGCGCGAATAATAGAACGATAACTTTGTTAATTAATTGTTGGATGATGCTTCATGCGCAATTATTTGTAATTTGGAGAAAGAGAGAGAGAGAGAGAGAGAGAGAGAGAGAGAGAGAGAGAGAGAGAGAGAGAGAGAGAGAGAAATCGAGAAAAATGTAAATCCTCGAAAAAACAGGTTTTTTTTTTTAATATAATCTTCACGATAATCATTAACATTTAACCGATAGATTTAGGCGATAAAATAAAATGGCGGTCTCGAAACGATGACGCGTTAAAAATGTAATTATTTCTAGAATTCAATTCCTCCATGATATAATAGTTTGATATAATATATTTTGATGATCAAATATATAATTTTAAATATTACTCTTTTTACATTTAATATCGTAAAAAATGTATCGCATAATGTTATATGATGTTATAATAGATCGAATTAAAGATACAAAAGAGATAGAGCGATAATAAAAAGTGTACTTTAAGGAACATGTTGTATCATTGTGAACAGCATCGAATGTATCCGATCGAAGATATCAGAAAAATGTGTCCCAAACATGAAAACACCCGTTCTTTCTTCAATCCTTTCTCCTTCAATTTAAAGACATTTTTCTAATATCTTGATTACATACGTATGTTAATATCGTAATAATATAATATAATCTAAATCGATATATCGATAAATTAGAAAAATATTACTCGCAAGAAAGAATCATCCAACAAATATTCACACACACACATATATATATACACACATATATATATACATATATATATATATATATATGTTATTAAAAATAAAAAGAAAATAATAATAATAATAATAATAATTATCGATAAATCAATAATAATCAGTCGTAAAATTAAAAAAAAAAAAAGGAAAAACAAATATTTCCTTAAATATTTACACTCATTTTTTTTTTACACAAGTTGGATTAAAAAAAAAATGCGAAACAATTAAATAAAATAGGAACATAAAAATAAGGCGAGAGATTTGAACAATTTACAATTATTAATCACGCGTTCAACAAAAATTTTTTACAAAAAAAAAATATGTTGATAAACGTTTATAAAATTCCTTTCGAATATCATTTATCATCAGATATATATATATATATATTTTTTATTTAAGTATCGCGATAATTCTTTTGCTCGATCGATAAACAAACTTGAAGAGACAATTAATTAATTAATTAATTAATTAATTAATTAATTAGTTAATCGCACGGACAATTATATACGGGAAAGGAACTTTATCGATCAACTTTAAAAACTATTTGTGATTAAAATCGTTTCCACTTAATCCACGTCTATGTATTTTCTTTTACAATAAATAATTAATCCTTACACTTTGGACGAATGAAATCGACGTCCAAAAAATGTAGTTTTTTTCTTTTCTTTTTCTACGTTTAAAATCGTTTCGAAGATCATCGATTAATTATTTATCGTTCACAATAATTACTCATGTAAAATATAAAATGTTTTACACGTTTTTTTTTCTTTTTTTTTTTTTTTTTTTTTTTTTTGCTTAAACGTAAAAACTTTAAAACTTAAATTACATTTAAGTTAAGAAATAACAATTAGAAAAATACGTACGCATAGGATATTTTATTGCGATAATAATAAACGAAACGCGTTCACATTACATTTTTCAATCGCGATTCACACGATTGTTCTCTTATCGCGTGGTTTAATCCATTACAGATAATCGTTCGAATCTTTCTAAATTACTTAAAGAGAAAAAAAAAAAAAAAAAAAAAAAAA
>NW_025223501.1:5987068-6152969 GCF_014066325.1 Apis laboriosa
AAAAAAAAAAAAAAAAAAGAATATTTTATCGTTCGACGAAAAAAAAAAAGATTTATTTACAAGTACACTTTTTAAGTAAAAAAAAAATAAAATAGAAATAGAAATAACAAAAAAGGGGAACAATTATCCGTCCAGATAAACTTCTAAGTACAAAAATTTTAATTTTTTTTTTCTTTTTTTCTTTTTTTTTTTTTACCTCTCGTTCACATTAGCGTTTTCCTTTTCTTTTTTTTTTTTTATAGCTAAGAAAGAAAAGGAATCGATTTTATTCAGTCGTTTCGTGTGAATAGTTATGAAATCGTTCTTACTTCGTATACCTACGCTCTATGTCACTCGGGACAGTTTACATAATAATGATAATAATAATAATAATAATAATAATAATAATAATAATGAATTCTAATAAATAAATTTTACTTAAGTTAAAGCGTGTGTGAAAAATTTCTACATCAGAAGCAATAATAAAAATTCGAAGAAAATTCGCTCCAAAAAACCGTTCCCTTCTATATTATATATACATATATGCGAAAAGTTTTTCCGTTTTGAGAATGAGAAAATACATAAAAAATTTCAATATTCCAATTCCTTATTTTTCCCTTCGTACATCTCATATTCACCTCTTGTAGAAATTTTTAGAAATAATTACAATTTTACGAATAATTTTTTTTTTTTTTTTTTTTTAATTTATTCGGAATTTTCTCGTCAATTATTATTTAATTATCGGAACGAGCTGCTGACTTGATAGATTTTTTGCAAACCCCCGTTAATATCTCGAAAAAAATATCTCCTATCTCGAATTTCACAACTTTTTCCTTTTTTTAAATATCTTTTTTTTCTACCTAATCTCTCGCCACTTTTTCGCAATTTTTTTTTTTCTTCTTCTTTTTTCCATAAAAAATTTTCCACCTAATCTCGTTCTCGCGTTATTTACTTCTCGCAACTTCTCGTTTCTTTTCTCTTTTACTTCTATTTTGCAAAAAATCTATAAATCTAAATCTAGTTAGTCGAGTTTTTTTTTTTTTTTCGTAAAAATTCTACAATCTAATTTTTTATGAGTTTTCGGTAAAAATTTTTGAATCTAATATTTGTAATTTTTTTGCAAAAATCTGGGATTACAATATTTGCAATAATTCCTGCAAAACTTTTTTTTTTTTAAAAGGCTTATTTAAGATATTTCTTATTACTCCTCTCATCTGAATACGTAACAGTTGCAAAAAAATTGTGCAATTCTCGCTTTCTTTTTTTTTTTCTTTTTTTTGCAACTTTCTAAAATCTATATGTCCTTTATTTTTTTTTTTTCTCTCTTCTTTCTGCAAAATACTTTTGTCTATAAAGTTATTACGTAAGTAAAGTTTTTTTTGCAGAAATTTGAAAAACGTTCGTTTTTTGTAGATCTCTTTATATTGTAATAAGAATAAAGAATATTATTAATTTTTTTTTTCTCTTTTTTTTTCATCGGCTTTCTTTTTTTACTCTCCAGAAAAACATGTCTATTTTTTTTAATCAGTTTTCAAATCTAACTAAGAGATTAAAATTTTTCATTGCTTTTATACTTTTATCTTGTCTTTTTTGGGGGATGGAAAGTGGGGGGACGCTTTTATAAAGAATTTGCTTTTTTCTTCTTTTCTGTGATTAATCATTTTCAAATATGTCTTACTTTTCAATTTTTTTTTTTTTTGCAAGAAACTCCGAAGTACAGTAGTCCCTATTTATTGCAAAAATTTTTAGCTTTTACAATCCTATTTTAAAAAAAAAAGTTACGAAAAATTATTTGCAATGTACGTGTATCATCATCATCATCATCATCATCATCATCATCATCATCATCATCATCATCATCATCATTAAATATCATCATCATTAAATTTAAAATAATACGACGTGCCTTATTATTAACTCATCTCACCGTCACAGTGTGTTGTTTCAACGCAACAACGATACAAATTTTAAATCATGTTGCCGAAATTGGAAATTTTTAAATTTCCTTAAATTCGTCGGGAAAAAAGTCAATGAATGATTCATCACGAAATGTTTCTCGTAATGAAAAATTTGATTGAAATTTTTTTTTTATAGGAAAAAAGAGAGAGAGAGAAAGAAAGATTTTCCCCAAGTAGATTTGCAAAAAATGTTGCGCTACGTCACTTTTTGGATTCTCGTTCGGTGATTTTTTATACATTCACTGAAATTCGCAACCGGAATCTTATTAAACGCAGAAAGCAATAATATGTACAGCTCGATACTATTACTTCGCTTTAATGTTTAATAACGTTACTTTTTTTAAGAGATAAATATCAATGATATTTTAGATAGATATTTTATTCAGTAGTGGTTTAATTTGTAGCAAAAAAAAAAAAAAAAAAAAAAAAAAAAAAAAAAAAAAAAAAAAAAAAAAANTCTAGTTTTTTTTTTTTTTTTTTAACAACGATTAAATAAAAAAAACGACACCGAAATTAATTCTCGTAATTTCTCTTCGGTATCGAAAATCGACCAATCAGAACCGAGGAGTTTAATTTAAATATATTTAAAAATTATTTATAATTAATTTTTCCGACTCGAATCACGATTATATCATCGATATTTAATCGAGATTAAAAATATCGGTGATACGATTGCTTTTTATAACCAAGCAGGTTTTATGCTAATAAGAGAAATAATAGGATATACATTTCATTAATTTAAATTAATATATAATTATATCTTGTACAAAATGTAAAACCGAACGAAATTGTTTTTAATCACATTTCCATGCTTCTTATTAATATTATATCATGAATATCAAAATATAAAATTTGCTATCGAAAACAATTTAAAGTAAGAATACTTTTTTTTTTTTTTTTTAGAGAAAATATTCGGATAATAATTTATAATTGTAATACTTTATAACACATTTCTTCTATCGATGCAATAATTCTATGCTGATGCAATAATTAGACCGATGTGATATATTTTAATTCGTTTCAGATATAAGAGGCAATTAAATGAAAAAAAGTTTTTAATTAAAGTTCGCGTAAAAAGAGATAAAAACTTGAAATTAGATCTAATTTAAAATCTAAAAGTTATAAGAAAAGAAAAGAAAAAACATATCAGATTAACGGCAGATTATTAACGTTTCCAGCTTCTATATAAAAGACTCGCGTTATCGGAATATTTAGATAAATGCGATTGATAACAAAAAATTGCATTATTAATAATAATAATAATTCACAATTTACACAAGAAATACATAATTATCGAGAAAAATTGCACAAAAATTGTATATATTCCTAGTTGCGTTCCTTTTTAATACTGATGCACTAACTACATATATATCTACGCTCGAAAAATTGCACTATCGACTACATCACCTTTACAATTATAAAAATCACTATTAAAAAATATAGTGAAATACTGGTCGTTCGAATACGCTATCGAGTAATAAAAAATATCTTACATTAGATACGAAGAATGGTAGATAGACGTTTTAAAGGGAAGTGGAATGGGAAAGAGAAGAATAAGAAAATGAAGGAGAAGACGATAATGATCGGGCAGTTAAAGGAAGGAAGGAAGGAGAAAAAGAGAAAGAAAGAGAGAGAAAGAGAGGGAAAATGAAGAAATATGAGATTAATTTGTAGTAATATTTGTAACTAGCAAGTTCTACGGTCGCAATTTCAGTGAACTATTTCTTTTCTTATCTACTGCAACTTTTTGCATCGTCGATTTTTATTCTCGAAAATTTGTTTTCACTGTCTCAGCATCGCTTAGAAGAACGAAATTTTCTCTATCTCGTCGATTCGATCACGATCTACTGTCAAAAAAGAGAAAAAAAGAAAGGAATGAAAAAATACATTTCGTTCAATGCAATCATATTTTAAATTTTTTTACTTTCGTTCTTCCAACCAATTCACTTTCTCGTACTTTTATTTACGAGGAATGAAAAAGTAATGATTTTTTCACGAAAAAAAAAAAAAAAAAAAATACGAGTAAATTCTATTTTTTGACACATTGTACAATTCTTCGCGAAATTTTAAAATTTAATTTGACTAGATTTTTTTCATTCTTACGAATAATTAAAAAAAACGCTAACTACTATTTTTTTTTTTCTCTCTTTTTTCTTCTTCTCTTTAAGAATAAGGAAAGCTACATATAACAACCGAACGAGAAACCATTTTATATCCCCTTTAATTAACCCTAAGTCTAATTTTACGATTAATTGCTAGCTCTCGAGTATACGAATCATTTGTAATTTACAATATGTACAATAATTAAGCAAATGCACTTTCCTCGAAAAGAAAAGAAAATTCGGATGAGTGAAGAAAGAAAGTAAAAGTTACGAGTCGAAAAATTCGTTTCAACAACTTATCTCGACACATTTCGAGATACAATTATTACGTTTCCGAATAAATAATAATAATAATAATATAAGTAGTAGTAATAATAGTAGTAAAAAAATATACAAATAAAACGAATCGATTAACGAATAAACGGGAATGTTATAATATCCGTAGCTACTCGTCGAATCTTTGCTTTATACGTTTTTCTTTTTTTTTTTTTTTTCTTCTTCTTCTCTTTTCGTTTCGTTTCTTCGACTTGAAAAAGAAAATATATACCGTTGAATCGAAAATCAGAAAGTTCACACACAGTTTCGAATTGAAACCTGTATATATATATATATATATATATATTCGAAATTGTACAAAATTATCACAATTTTTTAAGAATTTTCTGGAATTATCCGAATAATTTTTTTTTTCCCCCCTTTTTTCTTCTCTTTGCCTTTTAACTTTCGTTTAAAAATTTTGTTGAAATTTCTAAAATTTCCGAAAAATTTCCTCTTCCCAAATTTCAAAAATACTTTTTTAATTCGCGCCTCGATATCCCTCCATCTTTAGATTTCTCGTTATATATTCACTCCTTAAACTCGAACAAGCGTTTCAACTTTCCAATTTTCAAATCGCCCACCGATTAAAGGAAACGTTTATATATATATATACATAAAAAGAAAGAAAGAAAAAAAAAAAAAAAAAAAAAAAACAGTCAGGGAATAAATTCTTTGCGAAAAGGTGCTTTCTCCAGACTTTAGACGTTTCTTGAGATAATTGAATTTTTCTGAATTTTGTTACACTTTTGTTGTTATTAATTATCGGTTATTGATTATTCGGCGGTTTGGGTTGGAAAAATGGAAAAACTGCATCATCTTGGAATGTTTCAATCAATCAATCAATCAATCAATTAATCAATTAATCAATCAACTAATAGGCTGATCATATCATATCACTTTTAATGCCCAGCGAATTAGATTGCGAGTTAGAAAAAATGAATTCCCTGTAATTGTCTGTATCGTATCGTTTCCTTTTGTTTCCAATCATTATCGATTATCTGTTGAGCTTCTTTAACTCTTTCTAATGTAATCTCTAACTTTATGGCTCGCTGTTTGATTCTGGCTATGTGCTTTACGTGTGTGTGTGTGTATGATATATGTATATGAACATGATTCTCGGTCTAGGGAGCCAATCGATCCGTTATTTTTACGATAAACAAATAAAATAATTATAATCCACGTATTTAAAGAGAACAATGTATATCGTTTTTTTAAATAATTAACTCGAAACAAATTTTTTTATCTTATCGCGTGTACTATCGAAAAATTTGAATGATCGAAACGTCGTTCGTAATTAGAAATAGAATTTTAAGATTTAAAAAAATCGATCGATCCATGGTTGATAAGCGTGGAAAGCGTATATCAGCATCAATCGATGGAACGTAAACAAAAAATTTCGTTATTAAAGAAATATCTTCGAAAATTTTTTTCGAATTAATATTTTGTAAAAATATTTTTTTTTTTTTTTTTTTTTTTTAAAATTTACGCGATTTATAGGAAATATTAGAAAAATTTAGAGTAATGGTAAAAAAATTTTGATAAAAAAAAAAAAAAAATTAATCGTGCGAGGATTAGAAGAATAAGAAAAGAAAGAAAGAAAGAAATAGTATTAAGAGAGGAACCATAGACCGAGGTTTGCAACAGGCTGTCTGTACAACAATCTTAATAACATGATATGCAACATTTATATTCTAATCTTAGAGTCAGTTATAAACTATGCGCTGGGCACGAAGCTCTCTATTCCACGCGTTAAAAAACGAATAGAAAAACCTTCGGAAAAAGTGCGTAACAATAAGAAAAAGAAAAACCCCGTCCACATACGAGATGAAAAAAAAATTGGAATCAATTGTTTGTTTGTTTGTTTGTTTGTTTGTTTGTTTGTTTGTTTCTTTTCTTTTCTTTTCTTTTTTTTTTTCCATCTCTTTAATTGTGGTTAATGAGTCTGGCGTTTTNTTTTTTTTTTTTTCAAAAATTTGATTCGTCGCAGTCGTTGCGATCCGGCACTATTGTAAAACGGTATGTAAATATACTTATTATAATAATATATAGCTGCATCTGTGATTTGATTGTAAATCGTGAGGTAAGGAGCCTGTGTGAATGGCGCGATCAACTCGAGAAATATTTCGACTTTCTTTCAACTCGGAGTCTATGAGTTAAATTTCCAATAATTTTATAATTATTCAACGAAATTGATCGAAAGAAAAATATATAATAGAATATATAATAGAAGATAGTAAAATTTTTTGAATTTCATAAAGAGAAATATAAGTAGAAAAAAAGAAGAAGAAACGATCATTTGATCATTGAAATTATAAATTATAAAAAAAAAAAAAAAAAAAATATTTGAATGAATCGAAGGATAGTAGGAAAAGTTGAATAATAAATGAAATTAAAATTTTTATCGAAACGAAAATATGAATAATTATCAAATTATTGAAAATTTTAGACTCTGACGTAAAATACATAGCGAAAAATTTGTCGAGGACATCGCGGTCACGGAACTATTGTCATCTGTAAAATATAATATAAAAGATCCTGAGTTGTACTGTGTGGTACTATGGCTATGGAGTTCGGCGATGTCCGAGATGGTTCTTTGTCTTTTCTCTTTTCTCTTTAAAAAGATTCAAGTACGAAATGTAAGTTTTGCAAAAAAAAAAAAAAAAAAAAAAAAAAAAAATAATATCGAGCGACTACGAAGTAAAATATAAAATATTTTTTATATATTATCACGATTATATGTATTTTGAGATACTGATAAAATTAAATTATATAGGTGCAGTTATATATATATATACATATGTAGCTTTTATTGTAATCGATAACTTAAAATAATAACGTGAAAAGTAGAAACATGTTCGTATTTTAAAAAGTTATATTTAAAAGAAAACTTACTTAATGCGATAAAAAATAAAATATAAATTTATTAAAAATATACCTTAAAAACTGTTGTAATTATAAAACATCGTTATATGCTAAAACGTTGATAAAAGAAGGAAAAATTAATTTACTTTTCAAAAATTGTAAAAGAAAAAAAAATTATAATTATATTTATAAAATAATAAATTATTAATGATATTTTACGAGAATATAATATTTTAAAATTTCGAATATATATATATTCGTTAAAATAAAATTAAAAAAATAGAATAATACTGTCATTTAATAAATTAATATCGTAATTTAACATGAAATCAAATATTTCTTGATTAGAAAAAATTACGTATAAAGAGAAAAAGAAATTGAAAAAATTAATTATTTTTCATAAAAAAAATATAGAGAAAAGTGATAAATTTAGCTCTATAATATCACGTTAGAGCGTATTATAAAAAAAAATTTGCAAGAAAAAGCCATCTCGGACACAGGCCTCTTATAATATATTAAATTCAATCTGCTGCATCACGGTGGTTTCCCATCGATAACTGTCAATAATAAATCCTCTGTAAATCTGCTTGAGCTGTAAAATCGGTTGGCTGTCTATTGCACCGTTAAACTGCTACGCGGTGAAAAATATATTATAATATGTTCGTACGTCATCCTGGGAGTTTCTGTGCGTGTCACCCAGTCGTGTGACGCAATCAATAAAGTAAATATAATCCTCTGTAAGAATATAATATCGTTGTAAATATCTGTAGTCTGTATAACACTGTATAGCATCAAATAAAACAACAAGTTATCCTGGCTCGCGGAATAATCAGTACGAGGTGGGATGGCTGTTCCACTTGCGGCGATTATTTGTAATTTCTCTCTTGTTTCTTCTTTTGTTTAAGGAATATTCTCGCTTTACCTTACGACGAATAGGCACGGCACCTTTTGCGAGTTATGTCCTTTAAGGACTATTGTTTCATTAGTTATTTTAAGTCACTGTGAAAAGATTATTTTATCGAGTAAATTGTGCTATGAAGACACGAGCACAAAAATAATCTTAGCATCGCTTCGTTAAAAGTCTTTAGAGTAAAATTTACATATTTTGCTTATAAATTTTTATTTTAATTACTAAATATTAACCTTAATATTCATTTATTATTAATAATATCATTAATATAATGATATTATTAATATTAATTACATATGTTGTTATTCTTAACCAAAAAAAGTCTTGTGTTTCGTTTTATAACGAAAATTGAAATGTAAAATTATAAAAAGATATTAGGAACTACTGAACAAACTAGGAATGCAGCTCTTATATGTAGAATATCAATTTTTCCCAAAATAAAATTTTAGTTGTTGATTCAAATTTTTGTTAACATTTAAACCATAAAAATACTATAAATATATTATAACGTATATTTTAAATGCATATATTTTTTAAAAAATAAAAATAATATTTATATTTTGATAAATATAAATATTATTCAAAACATAAAAATTTTATATCTTTTAATACTGTCGCAATTATTTTATATGCAATATAAATATTACATATTAATTTATTGATATACTATTTAAAAAATACTCATTGCACATTATCATTATGCATAAAATAATAGCTGCACTTTTTAATCTATTATCTTCATATATCTAAATACAACTAATACAATATAAATAATAAGAAATAAGATAATATTATAAATGTAATAATAATACAAATAATAAGAACAGCTCAAATTTAAAAAAACTTTATCATCTTTCAATAATAAATTTCATTCTATCTATTAAAATTGCTTAAATTATATGCTTTTATATTCTACTCTAAAGACTTGATTATCTATTAATATACTATATCTACTTTGAATAAACATAATATTTACAACTTTTGAATTAAATTTTTGTGTAAAATAAATTAAAGCAAAAATATGCTTATTTTAAATGCTTATTAGAAATAGAAACAATTTCTAAATTTGAAAAAACTCTTAAAAAATAGTTAGTATCATGAAAAATTTTCAATGTGAAAAATTCTATAAAATTCTCGATTATTATAAATTGCTCTTCGTATCACAGCACAAACTCTTAATCTTTTCACTGCACCTTGGTCTTCTTTCGAAAGACTATATTAAACTCCATCTGGAGATTATCGTTGCCAGGAAATACTGGCTTTAAGCCTACTCAACCAAAAAACTATCACAAATGGGCCGAAGAAACTAAGGCGCATTAGTGGTATGCAGTATCAAATTGCATGATACTGCTCTGAAAGTGCTTTGATTCGGCATTGGTCTGATTGACCTCATAAGCACCATCTTGGAATACTCTTGATTTGTTTTCCAGAGTTACTGTAGCTGTACCCTCTTCCATAGAAACTCTAGGCACAGGAAAAGGTTTAACATCTGTTTGTTGTGCCTGGATTTGTAGATGAGTTTGCGCTCCAGCTTGTTGTTGCGCTTTAGGTTGTTGTTGTTGTTGGTAGATTTCTTCCTGGCGATGCCTGTCTGCCACGCTGAGCTCATGGAAACTGACCAGGTGGCGCTTCAGGTAGAGCTTGGTCTTGAATGGCTTGTTACAGAGGGGGCATGTGACACTCTGAGGGTTGTGGATCAGGCGCATGTGCTGACGCAGGTTCGACAAGTTACTGTACATGCGGTTGCAGACAGGACAGGGGCGTGGGTCCAGCGAGTGCAGTTTGCGTAGGTCAGCTGCAACACACACACAACTTGCTCTAACCCGGTAGAGGCAGCACGGAGAAGGGAATTAATTCTCTTGTTTTGTTTTATTGAATGGATTTATGGGTGGGGTCTCCGATTTGCCAGCCACCACCGGACAGCAACAACCAGCTAAGAAACCCTAGCCGCACGACTATTATATGCTCTACCGAATTTAGCAATGGGATTATTTTTAAAATTTCAAATAAACTATTACTATATATATAATCTTTTATATAATATAATTTGAAAACATTTTTTTCTTTATAATTCCTTATATTTTGATTAGATAAATATTCTAAAATAAAATAAAAATAATAAAAATGATAAAAATCTCTCTAGAATGACAAAAATATTTTATTGAATCTAATAACATCTTAATATTTACATATTTATATCATTCTCTATTTCAGATATATAAACTTTTAATTAAATAAATATAATTTGAAATCTTAATAATATAATTTGATATCTTAATAATTTTAATTAAATTTTAAGTTTTGATGATAAATAATACAGTTCAAAATTTTTTTATAACTTTAACCTTAAAATAACCTTAAAATAATACTTTATTACAAAAATAAATCTTCCTCAATTCATAATTATCTTCTAATATAATATAATATGAATTAAAATTTGTTTATTTTATAAAAAAAAAGAACAAATAAAATGTGATCCCATTACTAGTGTCGTGCATACAACGATATCGCGCGTTTATTAGCGCGCACACATCGGAGACAAATGGTAAGCGTGTGTTATTGGAACATGAGGCGTGAGAGCTCGCGCTGCATCCTCCGAGATTATTATACAATCGTTTCTTGACAATAACACCCTTTTACGTTTAAAAATATTTACTTAAAACATATAAGTTTCATTAATTTAAAATCTTATATTATTGTCACTATTATTTTGAAAGTATAAAAATAAATAAATACAAATAATTTTTACGATTATATCATATATAAAACTTTTTCAATCTTGTTTATACTATAATCCATATTACAAACAATTTTTTATTAAAGTTTATAATAATAATAATATTCAATTATTTAAATTCGGATAGTTTAATTAATTAAAAAGTATAATTAAAAAATTATAATTAAAATAAAAAATAAAAATATTTATAATCATATATATTAAGAATTGATATTAAAATTTCAATTAAATTAACTTTTGTTAATCAATTATTATATATATATATTATTATAAATCACGAATTTTACCACATAATATGATTAGTGAAGCCAAAGATATTAATTTTTTTTAATTACAACACCGTAATTAAATACTGACCTTAACCAAAAAGCTTATAACAAAATTTAGTATTAGCCATCGGTTTGCTATATGTTTCAAGTTAGGGTGTTCTGCCATGGGACATAAATGAATACACAGAAAAACGACACCAATTAGATGAAATGTAAAATATTATATAAGAAGTAACACACAAACATAATAAAAAAAAATTGATCACAAATTAATATACTTAATGAAAATTATTGATATTTTAATATTAACATTTTATAGAAAATGATATACTTCGAATGAATATAATTTAAAATTAAACCATAATTTTTAAATTAAATTGATATACTATAAAATAAAATTATTCAGTATTTATTTCCAATTGGCGTAGCTTCCAAAGGACAATAACGGAAAACATAGAAGCAACGGACAGGCAACTTTACCAGACGGAGGGATTTATTTTTCTAAATTTAACTAATTTCAAATTATTTTTTTTCTCTTATTTTCTCTAATTTTTATTACCTAAGTTTAAAAGTTATATTTATACTTATATCTTTAATTAATTAATTTTAGAGAAACTTTTAACTAAAAAATAAAACAAAAAATAAATATAATTATAAAATAAAAAATATATAATTTATGTATGTATGTATATATATATATATTTATAATATAAATATATTATATATAATATATAAAAACAGAAAATAACGCAAATTGTATCAAATTTTCTTTCTGTAAAAATTAATTTATACAAAATTTGTTATAACTTTTTAATATCACCTCCAACTCTGGCAAATATAAACAGGTAGAGAGCCCGAATATGTACACGTAGCTGACTTTCTCACACAACAGCCGCAAACTGCACTCCCCTGGATAAAATCAGAAAATCGCCTCCGAGTGTCAAATGTCTCTTCTTCTCCTTTCTCTCTCCCTCTGCCTCACTCATCTACACATTCTTCACTCTATCTTTTTCACACTCTATCATACATACATTATTTTTTTCTTTCTTTCCCTTTCTCTCCTACCGCCTAGCAAGAGCTACCGAGCTACACGAGCTTACCATTTCAAACCGAGGCTCTCCTTCTCCTTCCTCTTTATATTCGTATCCAAAAAATTCTGTCCGACATGATCGGCTAGGTTGTTGCTGTTTGTAATGGTGCTCGCACTACTAAAAAATTAGGGTTGGGACGGGCAGTCACTTACCTTGCTGTTCTTGATTTAACTCCGTGTTTCCAGCATGAGATGGTCCTGGCATCCCACCTTCTAATGATCCACCCCCTCCTCCACCTCCTCCTCCTCCTCCTCCTGCTCCTCCACCTGGAAAAATATAAATGTTTAAAATTTATTATGTACTAAAATTATTTTAAATAAAATAAGAATAAAATTAATTTTATTTTATTTTTAAATAAATTTGCAAATAAATTTAATATAAAAATTTGATTGAAATTGAATTAAAATATTATTTAAAATTACCTTGATAAGAAGGTGGATAAGATGGCAAAACTTCCATGCCACCATCAAGGCTAAGAAAGCCACTTGGCAGTGTGTTGACTTCCTGCTTTGGAGAACAATCATCATCGCTTCCATATTCTGGTAATTCTATTTTTGGCTAAAATACAAAAATTTCTATAGTTATTTTTCTCAAAAAATAATTATTTTATGTTATGATTATTTTGAACAATTATGATTATTCTATAATTCTATGATTATTCTACGATATAATAATTGTTAATAACATATATTATTTATTTATTTTAGTAAAAATATAAAATTGTAAAAATAAATTCATTAGATATTTTTTATTCTATATATTTTCATAAATCAAGATTTGTATTTTTTTTTTATATTATTAAATGTATTTTCTTATTATTTGATGACATTTTGTTTTATGTTAGATTATCAATAAAATTCATGTATAATCATAATAAATTAATATGTAATGTATAATCAAAATAAATAAATTAAATATAAATATAAATACAGTAAAATCTAATATCTTTTAAAAAAGTTACAATTTTGTTTGTAATGAATTTATAATATGTGAAGTTATTAAACCATATTGCATTTTATTTCTTTATTGTAATATATATATATATATATATATATTAACTAATAGATATAAAATTATGAAAGAAATCAAACCAACCTCAACAATATCGAGATCTTTATAACAGTCAAGTTGAACCTGTGGCTCAATTAATGGCCGTGTGCGTGGTGTTCCAGATGCACAGGCCGCCGCAGCTGGTACTGGACTAGATATTTGAGGCGAATCACTTCGTTTGCACAGCCTTTTTAGTGGTGGAGGACTTGAAGTTGGTGGAGTTTTACTACGCTCCTCCTCTAAATTTGGTGAGATCAACCCACGACCATTTGATGCATGTATATTGTTTGTCTTCAAATGCTAAAAACAAGCAATTGAAATTATACCAATATATTTTTAAAAGATTTTTAAAAAATTCTTTTCTTAAAATAATTAAGATAAGATTCTATTAATTAATTATTATTACTAATTAAAATTAGGAAATGGGAAACAAAATATATATTTCAATATAAATTTAAATTAAATATTGAAATTAAATAAAAATTAATTATTATTTATAATATATTTTAAAACAAACCTTTTCGTTGTTGTGCTGATTATTTTGAGAGTCAGTGAGGCCACGGATTTGCAGAGACTCAGCAGTTCTTAAAAATGTAGGTAATTCTGCTTGAGATATGTTAACCTCTCCAGCATACATGAATTCCAAAAGTGACTGTAGATGTTCAAATTCCACATCACGCATAAATATTATCGGATGCTTGCATGGATTTGTCTATAAATATATAATTAGTATAATAAATATTTGTTTAACAAACAAAAAGTATAAAATATTTTGTATTTAATTTATATTATATTTATAACAAATTTTAATATTAAAATTTACTATATTAAAATAACTTTAAAATATATTTTAATTATATTTAATTGTTTTTTAAATTTTAATTTTTGAAACTATTATATATGAGTTCATTACATAAATATATTGTATATGTTTATTCTCAATTAGTTTTTTTTGAAACATAAAATTCATATTAATTTATTATTTAGATTATAGTATAAAATCAAAAAATTTTAATTAATATATAATATGATCTTATTAATATATATATTTTTATAGATACTATAATAGCATTCTATTATATTCCTATTTTACTTAATACTAAAATTAAAAAATATAATAACATGATTTTTTCAAGAAACTTTAAAGTTATATTAATATTATATTTTAATAGTTTATTCATTTTGGCTTATTTCTTATAAATTAATCTTATAAATTAATTCTTATAAATTATATAATTTTATTTTCAATATATTAAGATATTATACAAATATAAAAAAATGAATTATGTATTTAAATATTTTACATAAATATAAAACAAAGTTATATATTTGAAAGCAAAAACAATATAAAAGTAATGTCTAAAAGAATAAAAACTAAAAACAATAAAAAATTTATTGTATACAAAATTATGTAACTAAATTAAATTACTACTAAATTATGAAAGAAAATATAAATTATGAAATAAAATATAACTTTTTTCTTTTAATTTAATGTAAAATTATAATTTTAAAA
Source organism: Apis laboriosa (assembly GCF_014066325.1). Classification (NCBI taxonomy): domain Eukaryota; kingdom Metazoa; phylum Arthropoda; class Insecta; order Hymenoptera; family Apidae; genus Apis; species Apis laboriosa. The sequence continues at coordinate 6,001,858 of NW_025223501.1, forward strand.
CTATAAGTAAATAATATATTTATGATTTTTTTAATGGTTGTTAATAATAATAAATCTTTTTAATAAATATTATAAATGCATTATTATAACATGAAAAGTATTAAAATCAAAGTTATGTACTATTACCAATAAAGTGGATTTGTAATTATTTTTTATTTTAATTGTTACTAATATATGCATGAATATATATTAGATATGAATAATATATTTGAAATTTATCTATCTATATTTATATAGAATTCTATAAAATAAATTATGATTGATTACTTGAAAATAAATAACATCCAACAAAAAATAATGTCCCATGCAAACTATATATGAATATATATAGGTATATTACGACATACTAGTAGGTACAGGAGATGAATGCATGGGAATTATGAATAAGAATTTTTATTTCGACCACGTCCAAAGTAAAGCATGAGTCTCAAAGAAGGTAAGAATGATCGGTTGAGGGGAAGGGAGGGGGGAACATCGAACAACTAGCACCGAGAGAAGCAAGGCGGGGAAGGTTTTCTAACCTTGAACAACTCCTTGAAGTAAGGGCTGCACGCGGAGAGGACAACCTTGTGCGCCTGGAGACGCCTACCATCGCAGGCTAAGGTGACATCAACGAAGTCCTCGTCATCCCTGAGGGCCTCGAATTGGCTGGTGATATTAGCTTGAAAGTTGTTCCAACGCAAGCAAAACTGCTGCTGGCTATCCGTCATTCTCCTCGCTCGACTCCCTTCGACCTCCTCTCTCTCCCTCTCTCTTAAACCGAGAGCCCCCCACCACCCACCCTCTGTCCGTCTCTCTCTTACTTTCACCTTCTTCTACTTCTATCTTTTTTCCTCTTTTTCTTTCTTACTGATGGCTGCGTTGTTCTTTCTTCGTTGCACACTTTGACTTCTCAAGTGTATCTTTCTTTGTCTTTTTTTCTTGCAGGAGACACTTTAGAAATTTTCGAAAGATATAGAATATGAAAGATTCATTGAGACGAAGAGGGTGAGGGTGGTTTCGCAGGTCAGGCCTGTTTTACTGCACCCTCGTGCTACTGATTTGAGATGAGGCTCTCATTACTCTGGAAAAAAATGGCAGGTGCAAAAAGTGCAATCGATGACTGAAGAGGAGGTGTGTACGTGGGGAGAATCGATAGACGGCTTACCAACATTAAGAGATAAATGAAGTATATATTTGATGTATAGTAATTTTTATATATATATATATACATATATGTATATATATACATATATATATATATATATAATATTTTTACATTATATTTATTTTATTTTCTTAAACATAAAATTATTATATTTTCAATTATATTGCAATTAATATATTGATCTACGTTTTTCTTTAAAAAAAATTTAATCCTATCAAGTTACTAGAAATATACCTAGATATTTCTATAATCTTTATTTTTTCCTTTTTTTTTTATTAAAATAATATATTTTTAAAATATAAAATTAAAGAATAAATGATTAAAAAAAATCTAGATTAACGTTTAATACGAATACGATTAGTATTAGTTATTATTGAATATTAAAAAATTAAGAAAATATATAAAATATTTTATAAAAATTTCAATTAAAAATGCAAAATATTAAATTGATATCTAGTAATTTTTATTAAATTTAAATCATTTTTTAAGATAATCGATATTTTTATTAATTTATTATATAAATTATAATACTATACAAATATATATATATATATTCAATAAACTGACAATTATAAAATGCATTAAAAAAATTACAAAAAGACAGATAAATTAAATCTTTTATTTTTTTATTTTATTTCATTATTTTTTCAGTATGTCATTTTCCTTTTAACATTTAATTATTAAAATTTACAAGAAAGAAATTAAAATATTTAAAAATAAAATTCTACATATATTCTTTCATATATATATATATATAATAACTTTTTATTAAATTTTAAATTTGTAAAATATAATATTTTTAATGTCTTGCTTATGTGATTAAAACACAGGAAAAAAATAAAATTGTTAATATTGAATAAATATTATAAATCAATTAAAATTCATTTCATCATTCTTTTAATATATTATTTTTAATTATATATTGTTAATAAAATGTTTTAACTATAATAAAATATTTTCGCTTTAAGATTAAATAAATAAATATACAATATGTTTTATGTACTATTATTATAATTATTTATATATATATATATAAAAGAATATGAATATTTATTATATTTAAAATTAAATTGTAATAGATAAAATTAATAAATAAATATATTCGTAAACTTGTAATCATGTAATAATATTCTAATATTAATTCCTTATAATGTAAAATATTGTTATTATTATTATTATTTTATTTAAAATTTATACATATTGCGAAGAGCAGAAATTTTAAATTTTTAATTATAACAAAAAGAGAAAAAGAAAAAATATTTCCGTGATTACAGAAAGTTTTTCCAACTCCCGTCGTATTCCAGATTAAACCAAATTTTACCACCCGTTATATGATCGTCTTCGTAGCTTCGAACTGTTTCGGGCCGTCATGGACGCCCGAATTTTATTCGCAAAATAATTTTTTTTTAAATTTTTCTCTTATTTTATTGAGATAAATGTAATAGATTTTACAAAAATATGATAATTCCAAAAAATTGACAGCTATGTGACACAAGTAAAAACATGTCAGAAAGACAGGTAAGTCAAACTTTTCCATTTTTTTAAATTATAATTTCTTGTTCTTTTAGTATATCACTCTCAATTTTTAATATTTTATCATTAAAATTTAACAGAAGAATAAATTAATATATTCAAAAATAAAATTCAATGCAAAAATTGTAATCATTGTTTTTAACCTCGTTTTGAAAGGTTACTGCGGACGACTCAATCGATACATTGTCCTCGAATTTCGTTTTTCTGACTAACAACAAGTATAATAAATTATTTGTCAATAATTTGGAAATTTTATTATGATTGTGAGTGTTTTTTATAATAATGAAATTTTCTTTTGTTTTAATATATATATATATAGTGATCGAGAGATGATTGTAACCTTCTTTGAGTTAACCTTTCAAATGAGTTTCTTTTATATTTTGTTTGATGCAGGTGAAATTTCATTTATATTTTTTGTTCACATATCTTTTAGATTTTAATTTTATGGAATAAGATAAATGAAATTATTTTAGAATGTTCGTGTATATTTGAATATGAAATAATTACATCCTATTTAAACCCTATTTGTTAGAGGCTTCAATGTAATTAAAATATAAAAGTTAAAAGAATTGTTTTATTTGTTTTTATTAAGATATGAAATATTTTAAAAATAATATATAAAAAAACTTGTCTTAAAAATATATTTAAAATATGTAAATATTAATTATATTAATTTTATTTACTATATAATAAATTTATATTAAATATTAACATTATATTGTATAATATAAATATCATTTTTTATAACAAAAAATTGGGCAAAATCATGATGTAAAAAATCAAAATATATTTATAAAATTTTGTATTAATTTTATTTAATTTTAATTTCTCTTTTTAAATCCAAAAATAATATTTTTATTAATTTTTTTATCAAAAAAAAGATAATAAATTTTTATGATATTAATATCAATTGAAGCTATTTAGATTTTTTGATATATTTTTAAAGTTACAATATTGAAATATATTTATATTTCAATTAATATTTTATTATGTTTAAATAAATTTAATTTCATATAAATTTAAATTATAATTTTATTCTAATTATATTATAATAAGATAAGATATTGACTTTATGAATATATTTTATATTTAGTATAATATGTTTTTTTTAATAAATATTTCTTTTTGTTCTGTCATTTTAAAATATTATAAATCTGATAGTAAATGAATTAAAAAAATTAATTTATACGTCTTTATTATGTTTTAATAAAAAAATATTAAAATGAATTTGCTTGTTAAGATATAACATAATTGTATTTTTTTTTATGTTTTCAGAATTTATTCAGTGTGTTCTTTTGGTGATCATTTGTGGTTTCCTTATTGGAAACCAAAAATTTTATACTACGTCACGGTGAGTTTTTAAATAACTTCTAAATTGATTATGTAACTGTCAACCATTAAAATAACTATTTAACTAATTGGCTACTTTTAAATAATTTGTTTTTTTAAAATTTAATTTTATAATATAATAATTTTATATAATGCATAATATTTTAATAAAATATGTTATATTTCATTAAAATAATTTTCTTTTTAATTATCATTATAAAAATATTTAATGATTACATCATTACAACATTTTTATATGTGATAATTCTTTATCAAAAATTTGAGTATTTATGTAATATGCTTTATATATATGCAATTTTAAATAAATAATTGTTAATGAAAATAATATATTACAATATACAAAATTATATCTATTTAATATAATATTCTTATAAAAAATGTTTTACATATAATTAAAGATATTTCAGAAACATATCTTACCTTTTAATGAATTAAAATATTGTAATTCTTTATAAATATAATACACAAATTATAGTTCATAAGTGGTTCAGTGTAATATTAGTTACTAATAGATTAACCTAACTGTTACACTATATCAGACAACAGTTATTTTAATCTGGATAGACATAATTATCTTAGAATTAGAATTGTACAGCTTTTGAAAAAAAAACAGAACATTAAAAATTATTTTTTTATGTATATTTTGTTGTATAATGAACTATGTTAATTTTTATAACTTATTTATAATATTTTAAATATTTTTTCATTCATTATTTATAAGGTAATATTTTATAATATAAAATATTTATGATACATCTAATTCATTCTTTGAATTTTGTATCAGCAGTACATTTCTTTTTTTTTTCTTCTCTATTTTTTTTTTTTTTTTTTTACAAATTTTACAAATTTTTATAAATTTAATTATTATTTTTTGAAATATTTTTGTTATATTTTTATCTTTCATAATTTATATAATAAAGAAAGTAAATATACATGTGCGGTTTCACAAAAAGTGTTAAAAAAATCAATTTGTTTTTGAATATGATTGTACATACAGTTTTATCAACTTATGTCAAGTGATAACGAGAACGGAAAAAGACAGTTTAATGTGTAAGGATCGAGGTATTCAGAAGTTATTTAAAAGTTGGCAAGTTTCACAATATCTGAAAAATCATTTGTTTTGCCTTATAATATTTAATTTTTTATATAATTTTTAATTTCTAAAGAAATAAATATTCAATTTAAAGTGAGATCTAAGTGAAAGTTGAGCATTTTTGAAAATTATTATTTTTATCCATACTATTTAATTTTTATATGAATATCATATTAATTTTTTTATAGACATTTAATTAAAAAATTTTAGTGTAATTATGGAAAGATAAATATCGATCTAGTAAATCTCTATTATCAATTTATATTTCGAATAATTCGAAATCAAAAAAACAAATAGAAAAATCTATTTGAATTAGAATTTAATAATAATAATTATTAAAATAAATAATTAAAATAATAATAATAAATAATTAAAATAATAATAATAAATAATTAAAATAATAATAATAATTAATTAAAATAATATAAAATAGACAAAAAAGTTTCTTAATCGTTTTTTTAATTTTTCATTATTTTTGTTGAATAATTGAAAAAATTGATTTTTTTTTATATATAAAAAAGAAAGATAATTCTATCCGAAAAATAACAACGTATAATAGTTTTTATGTCAAAAATCGGACAAACGTGTCGTGAAAAATATTCTTGGAGGTGATTGGAGTACAATTTTAAAATAAAATAAAATTTATATTAAAAATGTTGCTTAGAGGGATTGCATTTGCGGAAGCAAGACGAAATTCCGCTAAACGTATTTTAAAACCTCAAAATTCAATTTGTGAAAAGGATAACGCTGAATTGACTTACGATGGAGTCTTTCAATATAATTTTGGATCAATGGCAAATTCGCAATCAATCGGTGGATATAGTCCTCTTTCTTCTCTTTCTCTCGTAAGTTTTTTTTTTTTATAGCTAAAAATATCTAAAAACAAAAGTAAAGATAAACAAATTTTGTAGAAAAATGTAAAAATCATTGTGAGACTAAACATTAATTAAATGTTTTGTTATTTTTATATTATATGAATAAAATTCTATAACATTGAACGTTGAATAATGCTGTGCTAGGATTTTTCTTTTGGAATTCTTTAAAACAAAATAAAATTAGCAAAGGATGTTTTAAATATAGATTTATTTGATTAAATTGTTCATGGAAAGAAATCAGAGATCAATATTTATTTGAATATATATGTGTGCATGTAATATTATTATATTATATATTTATATATTATATATATTTATATTCCTATAATAATATAAAGTTAGTGGCAAAAAGTTCATTTTCATCAAAAATTTTATTTTTATTCAAATAAAATATTATTAAATTTTTCCATAAATTTATGATATTCTTTGTCAAAAGAATTGAAAAGCTATTTTAATATTATCTTACATGAAATAAATTTTACATTACCATAGGTCTGCACAATTTATTTCAATAGAATTAGTTTATTCAACTTATTATAATATAATTTTATTTTATATTCTAAAATCTTTTCTTAGATTAGATATCATAACTTCATTTTGTTTATATAAATTTATTTTAAAATAATTATTTAAAAAATTATTTAAAAAATTACAACACAATATATATATATATATATATATATTACATATAAAATAATGTATACGTGACATTTGCAATGTACACCAAGAAAAAGTTCAAATTTATTTCCTTATCAGGGCGTGATAACGTATCGTTGATAAAATCAATCGGAAAATTTTTGCTGGGTATTTTACATATATAATTACGAATTAATAACAATCAATGGAATCCTCAATATCTTCGATATCTTTATTAAAAAATTAATATTATATAAAGAGAAGAAAAAAAAATTAAAAAAAGAACACATATACATAATTAATGAACCAGTGATGATAAAATATTGAAATATAATAAAATATATTGAAATTAATATCATTCAAAAATATCATTCGAAAAATAATCCTAATTCATAATAATGCAATAATGCTGAACGTATTGAAATATCTTATATACATATTTTACGTGAATGTTTTGCTTAAGTTAGTCTTTAATGGAAACATAAGGCACATGTGTAACGTGAACTTGATAACTGAATACAGTACATTGGATGCAGCACATATGCACTTTTCGGTATTAATAGTTTGAATTCATTCTTTTATAACGCTTCATCCTTGCTTAAATTCAATTTGCAGTCAAGTTTAGTATCATTAGAATAAAATAGAATTTTACAAATTTTCAAATATTTAATTTTTTTATCTTTTTTTTTTTTCTTTTTTAATTTTAATTTATATATTCTGTAGAATTGGAACTATGAAAATTTTGTTATTGTTATTATTAATGTTTCAGCTTGTTTCTTTTTTATTCTTTAAAAATTTATTTCATAAATAAAAATCATTGTGTACATGTTAATCTTTTATTTTTATTTCATTACTACTATATTTCTTAGAAAAATTATTCATTGTAATACTATTTTATATATCTAAAATGAAATAGAAAATGGAATTTTAAAATCAATTATTTCTTTTACAAAGATAACAATTGAAAACATCTATAACATTATTTTGTATAAAAATAAGAAAAAAAGAGAAAGAATCAAGTCATTAACCAGTTTATTTTATGAAAATTAAAAAAATTAAAAAATAAAATTCTAAAAGTAATTAATTAAATTAATTCGAAATATTATATTTTGAAATTGATTTTAACGATTAATCGATATCGCAATTTAATTTTACATATTTATCGTTAATTATCGTTCGTAAATTAAAATTAAATAGCTATATTGAACAAAAGGTTAAATTAACTTTTAATACGAAACATGATACGAAAAGATACAGAATACAAACATAAACGTTTGAATCGAATCGCGAAATTTCATACATATACATTAATTGGACGATAGCTGATAGATTCGATAGAATCGTTTTTCTGTAGTGGATACATCTGTCAGTCCGTACAGTGTCGTACAGTGCACGATTGGTCAGCGAATGTATCGGCTATTTCCGTTTAAGGAAATGAAAAAGTGATTAAGAATGAAAATAACGTAACGTGGTTTTTTTTTTTTTTTTTTTTTNTTTGTTTACTCGCATGTTTCGTCGACCATGAAGGAAGGTGAGGCGATATCTTTCGTCGCCACAGCGTCCAAGCTGGCCGCCGTGGAGGATGCCGCCTCGAAGGGGCCCGAGGCTTCGATTCGATCGAAAGTCTCGCCCAAGACAAGGGCCACCCTGCAGGCCCTTCGATCGCCAAAAAACAGAATATCAACACCTCTCACTCCCTCTCCAACGACAACCAAAGACGTCGAGACTATCACAGGTTAGTTTTCTTTAAATTTTCTTTGCATATGGTATTGATATTACTATGGATCATCCCATAATATCGTTTTGAAAGACCAATTTTAATCATTTATTATAAATTTGTTATAAATTTATGATTTTTTTTTTAACTCATAGGCTCAGACAGAAGTATTTTTTTTTTCCCTCAAGAATACACAGTTTAAGAAAATATGCAATTATATTTCCTACATTAATGCATAAAAATATATAAAAAAATATAAAACTATATTCAGATTGATTTATATATTGTTTATTTAAGTTCGTCTTGTAGTATTTTTTATTTATCTTTAATCATTTTGAAAATAGAGCTTGTATCATTGTTAATTGCTTGGAACATCTTGACAACTTTGATAAACAAATGATTGGCACAAGTAATTAAAAAAAAATTATTTGCTATTATGATATTTGGTTATATATAATAAAATATAATAAAATATAATAAAATATAGTAAAAATATAATAGATGAAAGTAAACTATATAAATGTGACTGTATAATGTTATTGATTTGACATTATTTTTCTTATTAAAACTGGACTCTTGAAACGAGATATATTTATAGGATGATTTAACGATATATATCATCTATATTTTTCTTTTTTTATATTTATAATCTTCTATCAAAAATCTTATCATTTAAAATCCAATTTTCTTTACTTACTTTACTGTTATTATTATCTTTATTTACTTTATCTTATCGTATACTTTAATTATAAGCTAGTTTTTATTTAAAGAATATTTTGTTTATTCTATTATTTATTCTACGATTATTATTAATTCGTTTTCGTAGTTTTTGCAAATATAAATCATCGAGTATCATTTTTAATTTATTTATATATATATATATTATCAATTTGGAATATCAAGAAATTGTGCCACTATCTTTTTATTATTAATCCCGGATGTATTTAAAAATAAGTTGTTCTCAAGTCTAAGGTCTTTCTACTAAATATACATTGCAAAATACATATACAATGCTTGTACATTACATAATTTATTTTAAATTCACACGGAAGAAATGTTTCTTTTTAGAAAAATGATTAAAAATAATTTTTAACGACTTACCTGCTTTTCCATAGATATGTAATTTCCCGATTATTAAAAAAAAAAGGATCACGTATAGCACAAAAATAGCACTTTCAACTTTTAATTTTTAATAAAGCCACCGAATTCATTTAAATAAAATTTAAATAAAATTTCTCGAATAAAGTTTATTCCCGCGAAGGAAGTGCTCTAATCTTTGCGAACTCAAAGAAGAAACTATCCTCTCCGTTCTCGTGAACGAGTATTTTATGGTGTGGTCTGTGCACCTCCATGGTAAACGACATTCTCCGCTGGCAAATGATGATTACTTTTCTCGGTCATTATCATCATCATTATCGTTAAGATCATCATCATTATCGTCGTCTTCGTCATCATCATCATCATCATCATCATCATCATCATTATCATCATCATCATCATCATCATCATCATTATTATCATCACCATCATTGTCTTTGTCATCGTTATCTATTTTTTCATTATAATCATTCGTATAATATTTCTTATCGTCGAACTACGTATAATAAATCTTTGTTTAAAAAAAAAATTGACCAAACGATATTATATATTTCTATATGTGAAGAAACGATTTATGATAACGACGATGATAAAGAAATTTTTATATATCGATTTTATCTTACGAACAATTTTTTTTATGGGTTTTAACATAGATCTGGAAAGTATTTGAAAAATTTGAATTCGATGTAATATTAATTCGAGACAAGTTACGATGATCGTTAAGCAATGTTTTGAATATCTGAAACGGATACGGTGTTTTGAATCAGCTGATGAGATAATTTTACAATTCTGACGGTGATGCCGAAATAACCAACATACTTTGTTACGTGACTTCAAAAATAACCGACCTATAAAGGATTGATCACTTAACGTTCTCCTTAATGTACTTAAAATCTATTTATTTATAATGCTGAATTATATTAATTAATTCATTGCTGAATGAACTGATTAAAAGATAAAATTTCTTCTCATTTAATTTCATTTAAAAGAGGTCAAGGAGGAGCAAGAGAGAGATATTTTTAATTTTATTCGTTTAAATCGATATATAAAAATAGAATAAAAAATTTTGATCTTCCAATACGAAGTTCGACCTTTCATAAATTATTGCAAGAAGATGGTTGAAAAATAATTTGAACTTTAAACTCGAAACTCTTTGAATTGATTTCAATTATTTTATTTATATAATGATAATAATAATAAAAAAAAAATTATTTTTTTTATTATAAATAAAATTTCTGAAAATTATATTTAAAATGTGTGAAAAAACATCATTTTTTCAGATGTTTAATAAAAATTAGATTTTTAAATTTTAGATTTAACACGTTTGATTATTGTCTGAATCATAGAATTATCATTGAGATGAAATAAAAAAATAAGAATGAAACTATCGAGAGTAAAAACTTATGGAAATCGATCTTTTTTTCGATTGATATATTTGGAGTTCGTAAAGAAACGAGATTGGCTACAAGCCAATAGATTTGTGCTATTTTGTTCCGTCTGTCTAAGCGCTAAGATCTAACCCGACTCGCGAATCCGTGTGATCGTTTCCTCGACTGTCCAGAATTCTGATTTCACTAATTTTCTTTTTCTTTTTCCTTTTTTTTTTTTTTTTTTTTTTCTTTTATGCAACAATGTAATATCTATATAAAAAATAAATTATCGGTTGTGGTACAAAATTTTGATAATTCTCTTCTGAAAATGTTAAAAGTGTTTTGTGGAATTACAAATAATATTTATAACTATCAATTATGAAATTATAATTATGATTATGTGCGCGTGTTCCATTTTATTAATGTTTATATATTAATGTTATACGTGTTTCTTTGTCAATTTTCTATTTTTTTTTTTTTTTTTTTTTTTTTTTTTTTTTTTTTTTTTTTTTTTTTTTTATGGTGAAAAAACAAAATTTTTTCCGTATTATGAAAGTTCTCTATTTAATGTTTATATAGTTATGTCATTCGTTATTTATATAGTTATGTCATTCCTAGTAATACATTTATAGTATATTCGTTATAGATAAAATAATACTTGTAACAGACTGAACTTTTAAACAAATGTAAAAATGATATAAATATGTTAATAATTTATATGTGTGAGTAAATAAATAATATATGTGATAAAAAAATTTCAAATATAATTAAACAAGAAAATATAAAAAACCATAAATAAAATGAGTTGAAATTAATTGATTGGAATTAAAGATTATGTACTTAGGTAGCAGTGAACTTAATCGGCCCAATGGCCCTGCAAAACTTAAAAAAATTCTTGAAAAAAAGGAAGGCATTCTTAACAAATGGAGAAGTGGTACGAAATTTTGTAAAGCATTCATTTCAATTTTCTCTTTCCAATAATATTATTTTAATCAATCTTAAATTTGTATATTTTGTTTTATAAAAAAATTTTGAAAAATTCTCGTTATACGATATAAATGATAACTATGTTATCGAATGAGATTGAATACATATTTTATTTCACGATGGTGCCACTAGATGGCAGCAGTAGCAACATTACATAAACTTATAAGTATTTTCAAAAATTAAAGTATTGTGATAAATGTTACTTTATTTTTCTTTTCTTATAAAATGAAAAGTATTTTTCTATGATCAAAATTAATATATAATTTTCTATATTTTATATAATTTAGAAGAAAGCATATTTAAAATATATAAAAAATCATAATTAATAAATCATAATTAATAAATCATATATTCAATTATTTATATTAATTAATATTTTACATACAGTACATATTTAAATATCTTAAATATATTATCAAAAATGGAATTATTAAAAATAAATGTTTTCAATTGAAATAATTGTAAATTTATAATTAGTATAATTATATTAAACTTTATTATAATAACTTATTACATAAAAAACAATCAGATATATAAACATATTTGTTTATAAATCACAAAAAATTACAAACTTTTATAATAATATATATAAACTATACCTATTTATCGTGTCATTAATGATTAATCCATTATTTAATTCATTTTCAGATTACACATAAGGCACATGTATTTGAGATTGAAGATCATTTTTTTTAATTTTTATATTTGCCTGCATTAATACCATTAAAACAGAATTTGAAAGTTTCTTCTTAATTTGAATCATACTGAATCATATTAAAAAAGATTCATTAATTATTATATCGATATATAAAAAAATAATCGAAAAAATCATTCACTCTATTAATTACGCACATTATTGCTAGCAAGCATAGTTATCTATCAGATTGGTATAAGTGGCTTTGTATTTCTAGTTAATTTAGCTTGACAATATGCAGTAGAATCGATTACGCCAGTGTTTCTCAAATTACAGTTCTCGTTGACAATGAAAATTCTTTTGTTACTTCGCAATTTCATTTCTTTCAATATTTTCGCTTCGAACGGATTAATAAATATAATAAATACAACATAATACATAAATATTCATGTTAAATTTCTTTTTTTTTTTTTTTCTTTTCAAAATTTTCCAATCGAATAATTTTTAAAGAAATTAATGCTTAACGAAAGTTATAAAACTCATAAACATATTGTAAAACATTAAAGGAAATATTATAAATGTATTTTGTGAAAACGATATAATAAAACGATAAAAAATGGAAGAATTTTTAATTAACGGTAAAATTAAAAATAAATATTTCACTAAATAAATACTATTACATAATAATTCTTAAATATTAAAAATTTACATGTAATATATAAAATTAATCGTTGACAATGAAAATTTAATATTAAGAACAAAGTATTATTGATACATACATAACAAAGTATGGAAAAACAAAATTTTAAGAGTATTTTTTATGAAAAATAGAATTATTGAATTTATTAAAATAAATTAATACCAATAATATAATTATGAAATCAAATCTATTGTAGAGGTCTGCAGTGGAGGTGAATTACCAGAAGTTGAGATCATCAGTTTGCTAGAAGAACAAATACCTAGGTACCGTTTGCGAGCTGACACTCTTACTCAATTCCAAGGTAAATATAAATAAATAAATAAATAAGTAAATAGGACATAAGATATGTATATCATTCAGCATATTAAATATGTTAAATCAAATGATATTTAAATTTATATTTTCACGAATATATTTATGTGAAAAAAAAAAATCTTTATGATAGATAAATTTGTAAACAAAAAAAGTTGTAAACAAATATTTAAATTATTTAATATAATTTATATGCAATAATAATATGTATAAATACAATACAAAAAGATATAAAAAGTTTAATTACATTAAATATAATTTAAAAGTTACTACGAAATGCATAAAATAAATATACATATTACAAAATTTTTATAAGAAATTTTTTAGTTTATTTTTCATGAATTGTTTTTCAAACTCTTTATACGCATATTTAATATATGCATAATATTTACACAACAGTGTTGATTATTTCAATTATATACTTTATGTAAATTAGAAGTAAACATTCAATAATTATATTTAGAAGAATATTGAAAATTATTATTGATTAGTAAAAAAAATATTTTTTACAATTTTTGTTTCTAAATTGGTAATTGTTTTTTTATTACATTATTTTATCTCAATAACATTGCATCTGTTTACATCTAAATTTATTATAATTTTTTATCATATGATATTATTTATTATTTATTATTTATAGGATACGAAAACGCTGATTGGTTCATTCCATCACCGGCCCTAAAATCTGTCGACACTGATTTGAAATTATCGCCGGACCAAATCCGGGAGACTCTTAATTACTTTAGTAAGTAATTATTTATATCATCTTGCTTTTATTATTTCTTTACTATTTCTCTATATAAAAATGTGTATATTAGACAAGTCTCACTTTATATTGGTAAGTATAATTTATCATTATTATTTTGTATAAAATTTGGTAATATAATGACATATTTGGTATATGATGATATAATAATATAATATATTAAATTCATAATATAATATAATAAATAATATAATAAATTCATATATTTTTTATGAGTCTAATGTAACGTTAAAAACGATTTGTAATCAAAAAATGAACGCGATTTAACTCTTAATTTTCAAATATCTCAGAATTTCTCATAGAAAATTGTAGTTATTTATTGTCATTATAAATCATATTTTAATCATTTTATTTTTTTTATCGATAAGCTAACAATTTAAACGATAAATTTTTACCTTTATCGTTCATTTGTTATCGTTAAATTGCGATAATATTCTTGAATGTTTTATTGTTTTATTGTTTGAATACTTTATTTTCTGTTCTGTTTTTCAAGTTTTTGCTTATAATCAAATCCTTTAAAGAATTGTCCTCCCTCCATTCATCGTTTTTTTATATCATAATATTAATTTTTAATAAATAAATTTTATTAGATTTTCTTAATTAAAATATATATATATATATTTCTTTTTTTTTTTTAAGTCAATAGTCTAATATTTCATATATAAACGTATATTTTTCTATTTCTAAATCATGTATTGTTAAAAAATTATATGATTATAATAGTGTATTTTATAATTCGTATTGCAAAATTTGAAATATTTCTATTTCTTTATCTATTTTAAATAATAAAAAGATAATATTTATATCTTAAAATATATTTTTTTCTTATATAAAATATTTTATATTTTTGTGATAACGAGTCATGTAATTAGGCGCTCTTTTCTTAAATATCCAATCATAACAATTTTCCGGAAGAGTCCTCAACCAATCAGAGCGCTTGACCCAGCAGTGCTGCTGGAACTTCCATAGTCCATAGTGTATTTTAGTCGCCGCTCGTCCTCCACGTTGGAAGGACGTTCTGCGTCTCCATTGTTATATTGTGTATATATTAAAAAAAAAAAAAAAGAAAAAAAATAAAAAAGAATTGTCTAATCTTTTATTAATCAAAATAACATATTATCTTTATGTTATATTTATCAAAGACTCTAAAAGTGATTTAAATCTTGTAAAGTGACAATTATAAGTGAAGTGTTAATACATTTTCTTTTTCTTTTTTTACAAATTTTTACTCATGATATATAATTCAAAATCTATCGTGTAGGTTTTTTTTTTATATATTACAACATATAATATTTTTATATAATTTCATACATAAATTTGATTTGTATCATAAATATTTTTCGTGAAATAATGTTGCAGTGAAAATTCAAGATATTTTGTTTATTAATAATTTTCGTAATAAAATTAAAGATTAAAATTGGAAATTTGTTACAAAATATAATATTAATGTGCTACTGTTATAAGAATTAATAATATTAAATATGTGAATAGAATATTTCGTTAATTTTATATTTTTATATTAAAAATGTTATCATTATCAAATTTTTATTTATCTTTTATAATAAAATATCTTGTGTTTGTGTACGAGAATATAAATAGAAAATAATTTTCCGATTTAATTTAGAGAATTTTTTAAAGATTAAAATACTAAAAGATATGTGAAGTGATATATGATTAGGTTAGGTTAAGATGATATAAAAGTAACATTTTTATTTAATTAATGAGATAAATTAATATATGCTTTTTTAATAGTGATTTATTAAAATTTTAGAGAATATATTTTAAAAAATATCTTTTCTAAAATTTAATTATGTAATGAAAAATATTTTAGAAATGTGGATTTTAAAACACATTTGGATTGAATTAGGTTAGGTTCGTAAAATAACATATTTTATTTAAATTTTACAATAAAAATTAACATAAATTTATAAAAAATTATGTTAATTTTCGTCAATATCTATAGTAAAATTACGAGTTAAATCAAGTTCAAATTCAATATTATTATAATATAAATAATAATTTTTTTATATATCAATTTCATAATAATATATCTTACTTTTAAAACTTTTTATTTGAAATATTTTTGCTTTACAGTTTTAAATTTTTAAATTTTAATTAAAAATTTAATTAATTTTAATTAAAAAATTTACTCTGCAGCAAATTTAGTATCTATAACGATATTATCAATATTATATAAGATTGAGACTTAAGATTTTTATCTCCGTAAACAAATCACTATTAACATAACAGATTTCAAAGATATTTTTTTTTATTTATTTTTTATTTATATTTAATTTTGATTAAAAATTATTTCCTTTATAAAATTTAATTACAATTACAAATTTATTTTATGCATATATTTAATTATTATGCGCATAAAGTTTAAATGAAAAATAATAAATAATAAGTGATACTAAAAAAGCTAAAACATATTATATTATGATTTAAAGTAGTAAGAATCAATTATAATTTTTTATTGTTTTATTTATTGAAGAAAAAAAGAAAAAGAAAAAAAATCATTGGATAAGTATTATAGATGATAAAATATTTTTTTAATAAGATTAATAATTGTGCAATTTATTAAAATGCTTCACGAATATGGAGGTCATTTTCGTGATTTGAGTGCTTAAGTGGAAATATAACGTATTGTTAGTTGTATTAATAAACGTATTCTTTCGCTCCGATTATTTTACGTATTTAAACATTTTTATAAAGAAAAACTTTAATATACATTAATGATATGAATCGTTACGTTCTATCATGAAAATAACATTCTTACTTTCACGTCAATTATATTTGATGAACACATGTTTAATGTAACAAAAATAACAATAAGCTTGTTTTTATTTATATTTTAAATATATAAAATATTAAGTATTTTTAAAAAAAAATAGATTCACAATTGTTTGACGTTCATGTCTCAATCTTATAAATATTTTTTTGTAGCAGTAAAAATTGAAAATACAATAGAGAAAATGATTTAATCGATAATTCGATTCATTATTAAATAATAATAAATGAATTTTTCAAATTTTATATTCAGTTTTCCCATAGAATTATGTAATAATAATTGAATATTCAAGTCTCTTTTATTAAAGAAAAGCTATATAATTCTTTAGGTATTTCTTCTCTTATAGTTCAACGCTTTCTCATAGAAATAATCTGCGAATTAAGTACTACCCAGAAAAAATACGATAATGGTTTATTGTTTTCGAAACTCTTTGGCAGAATTTTTTCACATCAATTCATTGCTTTCATTTTAATCGATGGATCGTAATTAATCAACATACATAAAAATTTTGCGTTATACAATTTTACGTTCAATTTTTTTTTTTTTAGAATTGCAAAAATATATAAAATTTGTTATAAAATCCGTACCAATATTATATTTTTTATATAATTAATTTAATTCATTAGTCACTTTTAATAAATTAATAGAATAATAATTGTCGATAAAAATCATATGATCTGTTTTGTCTCTCAAATTTTAATTTTTTGTCCTTCGCATTATATAAGAAATTTATCTCTCATTATATAAGAAATTTATCTTGAAAAATTTTTTAATTTTATTACAATAATATATAAAATTCTCTTACTTTATTATTAATCTTATATCATAACCTCGTATCATGTCGAAATTAATTCTATCACGATCATAAAAATTATATATGTTCGATTCGCAATAAGTTATTGATTTTATTATTGGCTTATATAGATGTTATCAATTAATCGACACATTGGAACTTCCAATCGATTGTTTTCTTATCGATCTAAATTTTTAAAGAAATCCTTCGATCTATTTTCAATCTCAGTGTTCTTTTTAAAAGACGGGTATTTTTTATTTATTTTTATTTATTTTGATAAAGTGATAAATAAATAATTTTCACTCTAGAAAATATTTCAATTTGTAATAATTTTATACAAATCAATAGATATTACTTATAGATATTACTTATAGAAAAAATTAACATTATTTCACGAAAATTCATTATTTAATTTTGATTATTTTTATATACGATATAGTATATCGTTCCTAACAATCCAGATATATTGACGGTCGAAAACGAGTGAAAAGAGAAATTAGAAAAAATTAGTTAATCGTAAAGGTTAAAAGAAGGACAAAATATAGTGATGCGTGCAGTGTTTTTATGAACAGAAGTTTGTGAGCCTCGATCGTTTAGAGATCGAGCATTTGATTATGGGGACATGAGTAACGAGCACGGTCGGGAAGAATATTGGAAGAAATTGAGCGATAAGTTTGAAGGATCTTCGTGCGCAGGAACAAGAAGAAGATATCAAGGGGAAGAAACGAAGAAGGATGATTCTTCGAGAAGAACGATTAAGAAAATTGAAAGTGTGCCAATTAATCGGGGATCGATTAAAAATTTGTCCAGGTGCCGCGCACAAGAAGTCACGATTGTCGAGCAGCCGGGAAAGCTATCTTCCCAGAGGGATTCGTCATTGCGAACGATCGAAATTTCTCACGATAATTTTCTTTCGAGAAGCAGCGAAAGTTCTTCAAAGGAATGTATCAATGTCGAGGGAAGTTGTTCGTGGGAAAGTGAGAAAAACGTGGCTGGATATCCTAATTTACAGGCTATATGGAATTTGAAAGATTCCTCTTTGGAAATTGAAGATTATCCCGGGGACAACGAACGTTCGTCGAAGGGAATTGATGCGGTGGAGGGGGAAGATTGGAAGGGAATGAGCGAGGATCCGTCGGAAGTTTTAAATGAATATTCCATCGGTGGAAATAACGAGGCGAGCGGTCCCGTAGAGGCGAATGCGTCGCAAGCTTGTTTCGAAAAGTTAGAAAAACACGGGAATCATTCTTCTTGGAAATTGGAAATAAGCTCCCCGCGAACCCCAACATTCACCAATTTAGCTTTGAGCGTGTCGTACGCCGGCTTGGATACTTCCGGTTTTTTCGACGTTGAATCCTCGAGAAAATTCGAGGATGATTCATCGGAATTATGGGAGGATTTCAGTGTGGTCGAGTGTCTGGAAAACAAATCGTCTTGCGACGAGAGCACGCCGGAAGAGCGGGTGGAGGCGTTGAAGGAAATTTTGGCGGAGAGTGATATCCACGAGGGGGATGGGGTCGTTTCGGATTTCTTATTTCACGTTGCCAGAACAAAGTATGGAAAGATTTATATCAGGGTTATTAGAACGATGCTTCTTAATCGAGGTAGGATATCGATTATTTTTTTTTTTTTTTTTTACATCGATTTTTTTCATCCTAACTGTGTGAGTCAGTGACAGAGAGAAAAACCTCGGCTAAAGAAATATTAAATGAAAAATACGACCGTCGTAAATCAGTCAGATGTTTAAATGATATCCGGTTTCGAAAATGAATCGATGAATCGCTAGGAATAAATAATATAAGTATAATTTTTAATATCGTGAATATCTTTTGCACGGGAAGAGAGGAAACGCGATTTCGATTTTTTTTTTATTTTTAAATCGATGATCTAATTTTCGTTTATCTATCTTCGTTTAATTTTTTTCGTTTGGAATTCGTTGATCGAATATGATCTTTGTAATTTTTTTTCTTTTTTTTTTTTTAATCAAAATTATATTTAAAAAATAATAATTTTTTTCTTTTTTTTTTTAATCAAAATTATATTTAAAAAATAATAATTTTTTTTCTTTTTTTTTTTTAATCAAAATTATATTTAAAAAATAATTTTTTTTCTTTTTTTTTTTTTAATCAAAATTATATTTAAAAAATAATAATTTGTATTTTAGGTATCAAAATATAATATTAAAAAAAACTAATCTTAATAATTAATTAATATAATAAATACTATAGCACTATATATATTAACATGAAATTCCGGAATATATATATATATATATATATATAAATATTCGATTATTTGATTAGTATAAAAAAGAAATTGCAAAAGAAGTAAGCGAAAATATAGTAATTTTAATTCCAAGGTAACGTGCCACAGAATTTTGGTAGATTACTATTAATAGTACGTCCGAACAAGCTAAAGCTTATGTTAAAATTTTTAAACGATTTAAAAGAGAAAAAAATCGTAATAATTAAATTATATGTAATTATTTGTTATATAAATCCAATATCGGATATATCGTTGTCGTATATTAATATATTTGATTTTGACTTAAAATTATCAGATTTTTTGTCAATTAGTTTAATAAATTCCAAAAATAGTATTGATAATTTGAGTAAACCGATTCAATATTGTAATAGATATTGTCAATAGTCTGGGACGTGTAATTAATATACGTATAAAATATCGTAAATAATGCATATATTTAATACTATATATACGTATGATTGTATTATTTGGATATTCTTTTACATTTTATAATATAATACTCTCATAATTTAATAATTTGTATTGAAATGCATTTCTGTTCCAGTTAAATTATTATTATATATATTTGTTTACAATTTTTAAATCCGACTCGTTGGACACGCTATATTACGTTCAAGTCTTATATAATATAACTTCTAAATAGTTTCCTAAACTTTTGCAAATTCTTCTGATATTTTAGATTTTATATCTCTAAATAAAATTAAAAGTTATAGGAATGTAATAAAAATTTTTTATTGCTTTGAAACAAAATTTAACTAATACTTCATATATAAATGAAATTTATTTCACATTTATCAGATAGAAAAACTTTTATCGCTATAAATTTTCCACAATTTAAATTTCCCTCTCGTTACATTGTACGCATCTATGCCCGCGCAGCTTGTTCTGACAGTTATGCGACATGGCGCCGGAGTGATTTTGTCGTGCGTTTCGTTTCATAGTTTCTTCATATTTTTTAATAATTGGAAATAATACCTTCTTAATCTTACTTGTATAAGCTATTAATCAGTGTTTTAACTAGTGACTACGAGAACAATTGATCGTTAAACTTTAAGAATTTCAAGAGAATTAGTGAAATGTACCCGGTAGAACCTCTGACGTCAGAGGCAAAAAATTAATGTGCTGAATGGTAAGTATTTATTTTAAAATTAAAGTAATTACTTCAAATAATACGTATAAAGCACAATCAAATCTTAAGCCTGTTTGCTAGTTATAGTTATTAATTTTTACAATTTTATTTTATCGTAAAATATACTTGGACGATGATTCCTAAATTTTATGGTTCATTTACACAACAAGTGGAATATTAACAAATTACGAAATACAAATATAAATAAATATAAATGTATAGAATGTTTTGATTAGGTTATTTTTTTTATAAAATATCTGATGGTGAATTTTTTATCGTTATTTCTACCTTTTTTTAAAATAACGTTGCTACGTAACCCTCGCAACATGACGCCATTTTTAAAAGCTTCAAACTTTAACCCCTGATGTTTACTTACATTTTTCTTTGCTAACATGTAATTAATTAGAAATAGTTAATCTCTATTATGATTATATAAAATAACAATAAAAATTTTTTAATTAACTTATTTACTACTAGTTTTAATCAACTTATTTTCATTTCTTTTTATTTATATTTGTTGTAATTATTTTTACAATATCATTATTATTTTCGTTTTATCGCAATAAATTAGTAATAAATATATCTAAAAGAATCTAGACATTTTATTAGTTCTTGTTATTATTAGAGATTATTAGAGAATAACCTAACGCATATATTTTAGAATTAAAAATAATATGAATATTTACATAATTTACAGATTTTTCATTATAATAGTATGATTAGATTAATGTTTAATGAATCGTAACAAATGTTAGAATATTATTTGAAATTCAAATGTTTTTAAAACATTATATATAAATTATATATAAGTTAAATTGATGCATGTTATGCACTATGTGGTTACTTAACAATAATTTCGTATTATGTTATTTACAAGAAGGTCGCAATTATTTTATTTTTTCTGTATAAGAAATAAAGTTCTTCAATCCCTATATTGTATAATATCTAACGATTTAAATTTTTCTTCAAATGAATTTTTTTTTTTTCTACATTAAATTATGCGAATAATACCGATTCATTAAAATAAAATACGTAAAAGGATATCTTCAATTTCAAGATTGGTGGAATATTATCGATAAAATGTAAAATTAGTCGCATATGTAAATGCTGTGTCGCGTAGTTGAATCTCTGTTCCTATAAATAAAAGATGAGAGAGTAACATAGTCTCGGTTTATCACTTCAATGCTCTACTCTTATGCAAGCTTGAGCTCATGGAAAAATCAATAATCACCTGCGACGTCTCTGTCTAAGATGTTACGTCAGAATTTTTTGTGGTTTTGATTTTGATTCTTACATCTTAGATCAACGAGAATTGTTTTTATTATTAAACATATCTTTTTTTCCTTTTTTTTAACTTTTACTTTCGAATAAATAAATTTTGTTTATTCGCTCGCCATGATTCCTTTTGAGTCGTTTTGTCCAAGTATATTTTATAATTCCAGGGCCTTCGTAAACGATAAAACATCAAAATTATAATAGCGAAATTCTCGAATTTTCGAAATTAACGTGACAGTTGTAGTAAAAATTCAATAGTTCAACGAAATAAGCGAGCTTTAAAACTTTAAATTTATTATTAAGAATTGTTAATTTTCGAAGACTTTGCAAATGATAAAGATATTTCACTACTCGATTCTTTATTAAACGAATACATTATAAAACATTGCTGCGAAAGATATTCTTTTTGTATAATGATGCTTCGAAAAATGTTCATTTATCGTTAGAAAACGTATACAGCATCGTTCCATCGGGTCGAAGAACCTTTGTCCAATTTTTCAAACACGAGTCACAATGCGGTGATTGGGTCAAAAAACGTACCAGACTTTATCTAATTATCGTCATCTCTAATCGAGTATGGCCAAAAAAGTGATCCAATCGTCGAGTCACGAAGGTTAAATCTAATATCAGACCAATTTAATTTCAAAATGTGATAAATTTATTTTTAATAAAATGTTAAAAATTTAGGAGTTAAAATTATAAATTTCAACATCTTTTCTTGTATTATTAAGTAAAAATATTTACATTCTATATCTATATAAGTAAGAATTCTTTCATAGGAAACGAGTGTCATCATTTTGTTGATTTTCAATTAAGGTTGCACAACTGTATTTATGATGAACAAAGAATAATATCTGTTGTATACGCACATGTCACGTACATGATATTCTCATTATTATTAATTCTTATCTTTGCGAACTACGTATATTCGTCGAGCCTTACGAAGAAAGATCACACGATTTCAACACTTTTGAATGAAACTAGAGGTCGATGAATATATATCTAGTAAAAAAAAAAAAAAAAAAAAAAAAAAAAAAAAAAAAAAAAAAAAAAATGGCGAACATATTTCGAAACACCATTGTAGAAATGTAATAATACGAAATTGAAGATTCTTAGAACGAAGATAAATGCAAAATGAAAAGCTAAAATCCATATATCTATAATATATATATAGTTTTGAGAAAGAATTTAAATCGAGAAAGAAAAACAATCGTAACAAATCGAAATCGGAAGCAAAAGCGAAACGAGAAAGAAAAGAGAGAAAGAGAAAGAGAAGGTCCTGGAGAATGTGTGCCCATTAATCAATAAATACAGCTAACAAATCAGCCATTGCTCCCTGGGTTCGTGGCCGATCCTGGCGGAGGAAGAAAGAACCGTTTCGAACGATACGCTCCTGGAACCGGAAGAATCTTCCGACCAGGAGCAACAAGATCTCCAAGAGGATGATCCTTACGAATACGACGAAGACATCAGACCCACGAACGACGAGGATTTGCCGGGGAGCGAAAGTTTTCTGGACGGGAATTGTCCCACCTCCTCTAGGATACCTGCACGTTGCTGGGGATGTACCGATTGCACCGGATTACACACGCCGATTTTCCTGTTGGCTTCCTCTCCAACAGAGCCATCTTGCACCTGCGTTTCCTGTCAGTAATTCTCCCGTGTCAGGACCAATATTCAAATGGCTTGAGCTTCTTTCTTCTTTTTCTTTTTTTTTTTTTGTCATTTCACTTTTTCAAAATCGTTTTTTTTTTTCAATTTTCAATTTATATTATTTAGAGCAATTTATATTATTTATCCAATAACGCTACGGAAAATAATTAGTTCTTTGAATTCATTGGATATTATATTTAGTTAAACGTTTTATACACTTGATTATTACACACTACAAGCGATGGGTAAAATTTAATAGTTGAGGTTACGAGTAAAGTTACTTTCATAAAATTATTACGATAATTTATCATTCAAAACGTAATAATAATTGTAATGTCAAACGGCCGAGATTATATGAAAAGCGGATCGACTATAATATCCGTTGAATAAATGTTGTTTTAAGCATGTTAATAAGTAATTAGTTAAAATAACTTTATTCGAAATTTTTAACTAGTTATCTTTTCAACGGGTTAATACCCAACTCTGCACATTACGATGTATATATATTCGCTTTCCTTTTCAATAAGTTGGTACACGTATGCACATATATTTTGTTTCAAGATTTGTCAATATCGAAATAATAATTCTGAAGAAGGGAAATATTGTGTATATATATTTGAACATTAAAATCATATGTAATTATTTGAAATTACAGAATACGATTTCAATATTTTATTTAAATTTCTAATAATAAATTATCATTAAATATATATATAATACGTAATAATGTGTAATAACGTTTTTAATTGATCTTGATTGAAATTTACTTTCATATTTTTTTACATCTAATGTATCGACAAACGGTATTATTTATTTTCAATGTGTTAGAAATCTTATGACAAAAGATTTAGTAATCTTTTATTATCTTATCTTTGCTACGATATAAACATATTATGTGATAAAATGGGTTGCATTGTTTTGAAGAGTATATTGGAGAAAAGTTGTTTGAGAAACTAACGGTGAGGGCAGCATCGTAAAATGGCGAAAATACGCGTCGCTTAGGTCGCTTTTCACGGGAACGATCGTGACTCACTTGCGTGATGTACCCACATTTCATATTTTCTATTTGTTTCTTTACCGTTTGATCTTGACCTTGTGTGCTTATATCCTACGATGAAAGGGTGAAAGAGCAATGTCATTTCACCAGAGTTCACGCCCAACTTCTTTCAATCTTCTAATTTTAAACTCCATTCATAACCTTTTTCTCTTAAAGGTTATAAAGGTTTTTTTTAAGAACTTTTTATTACCAATTTTATGCCTTTTTTCCATATATGTGTATATGTGCAGAATATATTAAGTCATAAAATTCTCGCATGAAGGATAAAAAAATTTTCATGGATAAATTTATTTTATTAATAAAGAGATTTCAATTTGAAATTTACATTTTAAACAAATATTAAGAAAATGATGAGCAAAATGTTTTATCTTGTTTGAATTTTTCTTCAAATTAAACGCTACAGAACAATAATTTACTTTGTTCCTCGTTTATTTGGTATGCATTATGAGTCTTCTATAATATACAAATTATCGGTAAGTAACGGAAATGGGAAGAACGAGGATATTTCTTATTTTGTTTTTTATTTTTTAATCGTTACATCAAATGTTTAACGTTAGATATTTTTACTTTGTAACACTTTGCGTTACACGCTGTAAAAATGAATCCTTATATATCTTTACATCAAGTTTCCTTTTCAAGAAAAACAACTTGGAAATTCAATCCAGTAAATGGCTTTTACTTCCATTCGATTTATCTAACTGTGTACAAATAGAATTCTCATGTTGCTCGTGTTTACAAAATATGTTTATATTTCATTCATCTTATCCTCGGTTTAGCAATATTATAGATTCATCTTATAAATTTTACTACATTTAAGAAAGTATAAAATTAGATTAGATTAAAAAAAAACATGTTTTAAATTATATTGCTCGTCATATCGTAATAAAAAGATTGCGTTATTTGGATAATAATGTTTGTTTCTCGTACAATTTTATTTTCGATTCACCTTGTTATAAATACAAAACATCGTATCTTAAACGTATTTCACTTTATGCTATCAGAAACATCGAATCGCATGCGAGTAATCGATGAATGAATGAACGAATAAATGTACGATATTTGTAAGACATGTGTACGATATGGATTTTTTGCATTTGTAATTGCTCGCAATCGTCGACTCGTTAACTAAACAAATACTGTAATATTAGTCGAATCGAGATACAGTACGGTGCGTATACTAGATGAAATTTCAAACTTATTTTTCTTGGAAACGAAATCTTATTCGAAAAATATTTAACGTTCTTTAAAACATTGGATTATTCTTTTTTAATTTCACAAATTATTTTATTCTTATTTACATTACGAATTCTGCACATATGTATACGATGTTTTAATTAATAGTGTTTTTAATAATACAACTGTGAATTATTTACAATGAATTATTGATATTACGATAACTCTTTGCTTTAGAAAATTATTTTAAAATTTTTAAATGAAATTAGATATATTTTTTATATATGGCATTATAGATAACATTAATTCAATCAAATGTAAATATAAATAAATTTAATAATAATATCATCTAATTGTAATTATTATATAATATAATTATATCTTAATTTGTGTAATACGAATTTTGATTTTTATTACTTGTCTTGCAAATTCTCAAGTCACAAGCTACGCTGATTATTACGGATGTAAAATGCACGCTTTTTAATGGAAGCACTGTAATCAGGGATTAATTTCTTTTTTTTACAATTCGAAAAGTCGTTAAAATAAATTGCTTGTTTCATTGTATTGTTGAAGATATTAACGTTTTTTTTTTATTTTTTAAGAAATAATCAGATTAGATAATAAAATCAATAATAAAAAAATCTATTAAACTATTTATCATATTATTTGTTATATTTTTTACTGTTTCCATTTGCTCAAATAGATATAACGTAAGAACATTTAAAAAAAACTTTTAATTTTAATTTTTAATTGAAATTCGATATATTAAAATTGTTTATAATATTATTAATTTTAGAGAAATTATAAATTTATAAATAAACAAATTGTTTAAATGTGTAACAACTTTTTGATGCATTGATATAAAAAAAAATTCTCGTATGTTAAAATTGTAAATGATATTTTCAATGTCAATAAATGTAAGGAATATGTAACAATTACATACAATAATAAATAACCATTGTGTAATATTTATTTGCACCTTCCCTAAAGATTCAAGTTTAATTTCCATATAAAATTTTAGCAAATTTTTATTGATTTGTGTACAGAAAGAACTTTGTGTATACAAAATTGCGATTCGTTATATTATCGACCAATACAAATACATCTTTTTTGTAGATATTTTATTATTATTATTATTATTATTATTGTTATTATTATTATTATTATTTATTATTATTATTATTATTATTATTATTATTATTATTATTATTATTATTATTGTACTTTGCATCGCTTGTACAATTATTTCATTTATTGCTTCTTTATTTTAGAATGCTGACATTATATGCATATTGTTTCATACTTTATTCTAAATGTTTCTTCTATATAATTAATTATCGCACGAACAATTACTTCTCGTTTCAGTTTTATGTAGCAACCGCGTGAGCCAAATGACCAAGACTTATAATGACATAGAAGCAGTCACAAGGCTTCTAGAAGAGGTAAATATGATCACAGATAATGTAACGTGTGTATGCATTATGTACAGCATAGAAAGGTACAGAATTGTTATTATACAGAATTAAAGAGTGGAGAGTATAGATGGACTAATCTTGTTCGTTAATTTGCAGAAAGAAAAGGACTTGGAATTGACCGCGCGTATCGGTAAAGAACTTTTATCGCACAATCAAAAACTTGAAACCACTGTCACGAGTTTAGAGACCGATTTGAAAGAAGCTAACGAAAAAATTACGCAACTTACGCACGAACTTGCAAAGAAGACAGAATTAATTCAAATATTAACAAACGATGCCGAAGAATCGAGTTCCGAAGCCGGTACGCCCACCGGATTTCGTGGGATTAACCTTGATATGATGCAGAAAAAAATCAGTTCTCTCGAGGATGAAAATAAACAATTAAGAGCAGAGTTCGCGAAATTAATGCACGATGCTGATAATTCAGAAGAGCAGGAAGCAAAACTTGTCAAGGATATTGCCGCCCAACTTGGTTAGTTTGATGAATCATAGTAATTGTCTTCTCTTATTTTAATCGCACGAAATCGTAGAAATTTATACGAAATCCGTAAAAATTCTTAATGTCGATTAGATTTTAAAAATATAATGTATAATTGATAAATAAATAATTTATATATGTTTATGTTATGTATATATTATACATGTAATGTAACATAAAATGACATAAAATGTAACGTATATGTATTTGTATGTAGCGAGTGCAAATATGGAGATGGATGGTATCACGGATGAACTTGATAGACAAAAAGAGGAAAATCGATTACAACACGAACAAATCGTCAGTTTAACAGCAAAATTAGCTGAAACAGAATTGAGATTGGCACAATTGATGGCCGAACATGACGAGGTGGGAGCTACTTTGCTCATTACCAAAGATAATCAAAATAATCTTGCAAATGAATTGGCTGAATTCAAGGATCGATATGCTGAAGTATGTACATTTATTGTTGTTCATTAATTCTTTTTATAAAATGAGTAATGCTAAAAGTAATTTTAAATCAAATTTGATGTAACATTAGCAATGATAAATAAATAATTTTTTATTTCTATTATAAGGTAGTGAATTTATTGGCGGAAACGCAAGATCAATTGCGAAAACAAAGAAAAAGAGGAATGCCAACTGTTAGAGGAGGATCTTTGTTTCCTTCAATGGGTGCTGTTCCACAACCTGATTCCATTGCTTCTGAATTGGAATCATCTCTTTATTCTGAACTCAGTTTGGATTCTGGCATCAGCACGGACAGGATGTATGTCTTTTTTCCATTTTTTTACTATTCAATATTAATACAAACAAAATTTTAATTCATGTTTTTGATTTTAAATACAGACCAACTTATAAGAAAGTCTTTGAAACAGTGAGAAGCGCGTCAAGAAGTACATCTTACCCAGTTGATGCAAATCAATTCCCACGAATAGGTTCAATGACAGTATCAACCTTATCCAGTGGTTCTGCTGGACTGCGAATGAGTTGTGGACAGATTAGACCTGTGGCATCAACATTTCCTAGCTTAGATTCCACTGGACATAGCGATTCAGAAGGTTCGCTGCTTACAGACTCTGAAGATTATCCGTGAGTTTATGTTTATTATATTTATATTAATATTTTTTAATATATATAACATTTTTTAATGAAAGTAAATTATGCTATATATATTTCATTAATAATCACGTTATTTATAATTATATTTTAATATTAATTTATGAAATATATAAGTTGATAAATATTTTTATACGTTTTTAGAGGACCTCAGCAAACAGGAGTACCAGGTGCTCCTGGTGCAGCAGATTTGGAGGCAGCTCTTCGTAGATTAACGCCTGCAGAAGTTCTTACGAGGCGCGCTTGTCTTAGCACTGGTACAGGATATACTTATGACTATGATGCAGGAGCTCATTCACCTTCCACCTTCGTACCTCTTGGTTGTAGAACTCCAGATAGTATTATGTCTACGGGAAGTAGCGGAAATATAAGTGGTTATGGTGGAAATGCTTGGAGAATACCTGAGAAATTACAGATAGTGAAACCTATTGAAGGTTCACAAACTTTGCATCATTGGACTCAGTTAGCCACACCTACGTTAGGTAATAATCTTTTATTTTTTATTTTATCAATTTAGTTCGTAGTTTTATATGTATATATATATGTAAATTACACTTTATCAAATATAACTATTTTTAAATATAAATAAAAAATCTGAACTTAAAAATCAAATTATAATTTTATTTTAAGGTGGTCTTTTAGAAGAACGACCAGGAGTAAAAACACGAGGAGGTCGTGGCCTGGAAGATTTAGGCCTAGTTACTTTTACTTTAAGCGACCTCGAAGAAGATGAAGAATACACTAATCCTGGAAAACTCTTTCAAGACACAGGTTCCGTTTATACATTTACCAATAGTACAGTTCTCCACCCTGATGATCATACAAGTGTCACTCCAAGTATTGTGGGTAGTAGAGTTGCAACTGCACCTAGTAGTGCTTTGAATTCTGGTATGAGCACTCCAAGAACGTTAAGTAGAAGGAATTCGACTTCAACATTTTCAACAACTCTTGGACTTGCAAAGATGTTGAATGAAAGAGGTATTTATTGTTTAAAATTGAAAATTCACTCTCTTTTTCATTTAATTTATAAAAATATTATATTCTTTGTCATAATCAAATTAATAATAAAAATAAATTAATCAATGTATTAA
The DNA here is from genome assembly GCF_014066325.1 of Apis laboriosa. NCBI lineage: Eukaryota > Metazoa > Arthropoda > Insecta > Hymenoptera > Apidae > Apis > Apis laboriosa. Next base: position 6,032,375 of record NW_025223501.1, read on the forward strand.
AATAGGTATAAAAGCTGTTACACCTTCTTCTGCATTAACTCCAAGTGGAGAAAGGAATTTTACACCTACTGCAACACCTTGTAATAGTCCTGATGCTAGTCCTCCAGAAAGTCGATCTGATTCACCAACTCCAGAAAGTGGACTTTCTTTAGGATTATTATCTAGTGGAGCTGAATTATTGAAGAGAACATTTGGTGGCGAGACTGAGGTATATTAAAATATTTATAAATGAAAAAATTTTATATTTTACTTTATTTTGATTATAGTTATATATAAAATAATGAAAAAATTAATTACTTACATTATAATGAATCTTTTTTTAAAATATTATTTTTTGGGAATGTTTTTCGTATATTCATTTTTAAAATTCTAATCTTATTCCTAAAAAATTATTATTTAAAAGTATTAATATACAAATAATATTAATTTATAAATTTAATTTATTTTAATATCATTTATATTTTGTTAACAGACAAAGAGAAAACGAACCGTATTATCTAGATCAGACAAAAAGGCTCTTACTAGTATTCGTTTAGTTGAAAAACTTGAAAGAATAGGCATTGACACCATAATGTCATCTACAACGATTGGTTCTTCTATATCTCCATTAGTGTTACAAGGTTCTTTATATACCAGACGTACTACCGAAAGTCCTATGGCTCAATTAACTTTCTTAAAAAGCTCCATGTCTTCAAGTGGAAGCCAAGAAAAACTTTCTCCTTCTTCCACGGCTAGTAATTCCTTGTCAACAAAACGAAAAATAATTGACAAGAAACAAGATGAATCTATGTCAAGCAGGGAATCAAATAGACAAAGAAGAACTGGTGCTAGAGCTATGAGACCTGATCTTGGACAAGTTACACCTGCGATTCCTGTTACGGTTACAAAAGAATCTCCTGCGCAATCCGCTTTGGGAACTATTAGCGCAATTCTTTTTGGACGAAAGGGTGGTTTACTTTGAAATCATTGTTTGTTGTGCATTAAGTAAATAACATTAAGAAAAATCAGATGAATTCTTAACAGAATATAAAAAAAATTGTCGGAGCGGTGATAAAATGGACAATTTACTTCGTTTCATTTGCATTAAATTTGTTTTATAAAAAAAAAAATATGATAAAAATTATAAATGAAATTTATATAAATTTTTCTATTTACATAACTATTTTCGGATATAATCAAGGTAAATAGAAATTTTTAATTTTAATTTAAGAAAAAAGGAAACGAAATAAAATACGGTATATATTTATCATAATGTTAATCATATGTAAAACTGTAAATAAATTAAATATGCTTTTATTTTATAAGTAATATTTTATAAAAAAGAAAATATTATATACATTTGTATTATAGAGATACAATATATTGTATCAAATTTGAAAGTCTGATTATAATCGATTAATTTTTTATTCTTTTTTAAAAATTATGATATTATATGAAAATATTAATTAATAATATTTACTTATTTACAGTTTTGTAAAATAATCAATGTGCAAATGGCGCATATATTTTAAAATGTTAATTTAACATTCCTACAATAGCTAATATCTTTTCTTTCTTTTTTTTTTTCTTTTTCTAAGTTTTATTTTTAATACTAGATTTCTGCATGGATGCAGAAAAATATTTAAAATATTATATTGTTTAAAATATAAATCTATATTTAAAAATTTTTTAAATCTTTAATTTAAAAATATTATATAAAACTAGTTTATCTTTTAAAATTCCAGTATTATAAAGTATCCAATTGTACAAATATGTTATTAAATGTACATTTATGTACATGTTATGTTTTTAAATGTACATTTTCTCAACGCTCCGACGTCTAAAAATTGAAAAAGAAATTTACAACTTATGTATTTTTTTTTTTTATGAAATAATCGTTTCACATTGATTGGATTATTTTTTAAATAATTTTAGGTAGTAATTCCGCAAAAAATATTGTATAGCATTATATAGTCGGAAAACAAAAAATCTTATAAATAATTATTTTGAATGTTTATTGGTGAAGATCAATTTATAGGCTTGTGTGCGCGCGCGCGAAAAATTAATTTAAAATCATTAATTTATATATAAACATATAAAAACCAAATGTGAATTATAGAAAGATCTATTATATGAATTAATTTTTATTGTATAGAAAATATATGGTGTAGTAATTAATATTTAAAAATGACTTAGAATTTGCAATCATGTGATATGAAGTGATACATCATTTAATATGATTTTTATCAGTAATTTTATCATTTTGTCTATGTTTCAAGTAACAAAGGAAATTTTATATGTAAAATTACTCTTTTTTTTTTATTTTTTTTTTTTGAATCTAATTTCATATTAATTAAAATATTAAAAAAAAAATCATTATTTTGATGCTTAATATTTAAAACTTGAAAAAAAATTGATTTGTATCAAATTTACATATTTACTTTATTAATATTCATTTATATTTTAATGTCCAAAATGTTCAAAAAGTAAGAAAGTTAACAAAAAAAGCAACATCAATAATGCACGTAAAAGCATATAAATGACTTCACATATAGAAAATCATGATAAAAATAAATTAATTTCTTTATTGATATTCTAATGATATAGGTTACAATGAAGAAATATAATTATTCTAAATATAAAAAAAAAAGAAAATCGCAGCGAATTTTATAAGTCGGAGCACAATTTTTAAAAACAGAATTTTTAGGGTGCTTTAAGTTGTATTAATTTCTTTTAATTATATTAGAAATTTATTATGTTTTAGATTAATTAATTAATTGTGTTACTATTGTTCGTCTTTTACAAAAGACTTAACATTTAGTATCGATAATTAAATAATTAGTCATTCCGTAATTGTCGATTAATTATTGATCAAAATGAAATATTCTATTTCTTTATATATTATTTATATAATAATAATAACTTGTAAATAATTAATAATGAATCGACGATTAATGACTGATTTATAGTTTTCGTCTGTATCGATGAAGGCGATAAAAAAAAATAATTTACTTCTTTAAAATTAAATTTGAGTAATTATTTACTTATGTAATTGAGCATTTTATTTGTTAAAGATAGATTGACCAATAATTAATCGATCAATTATTTTTGTAAATAGTAATCTGGATTTTCCTTTTGTTTCGTCTCTTTTTTTTAATCTGTTGCGGTTAAAAAAAATTGATTGCAATGTATTGAGTGAGTTTGATGATGAGATTCAATTTTATTAGTAAATGGACCTTTATCTTGTATCATAGAAAGGAATATTTAGAAAATGCAGTCTTGTACATAGAGAAATACTGATTAATAAATTAAATTGAAAAAAAAATCAAGATGTTTTGCAGTTTCTTTAAATTTTTTATTTATGTCAATATTATTGTTAAAAAATCATTTTTACGATGAATTTCTTAAATACATAATGCATAATTATTATTAAACTTCTATGATTTTTAAATCGTGTTTTTCTCTATTACTGATGTAACTTTTTTATTTATCGTTTTATCTTTATTTAGTGATATTTTTATTTTTCATTTTCATATATACAGCAAGATACAGGTCAATATTATATATGTACGTATTTATGTACTTATGAAGAAAAATAAAGCGAGGAACAGAGATAAGATAAAAATTAGAGATTAAGCGCCATCTTTAGAATGCAAATGAAACATAAGTATAGACAAAGAGAGCAAATAAAACAAGGAAGAGGAAAGGATAAAAATAAAATAAAAATATTGAAAATAGCTCTATCTCCAAAATGTCACAAATTGAACAAAAAAAGGATAGAAAATAATAGAAAAAGAATAGAAATAAAATAAAAGTTGATCGTCAATGTCATTTTGAGTAATTTTAAAAAAATGATTTTTTGAAGAGATTGTCTTTGAGAGATAATCTTTGATTGTCTTTTGTCAAAAGATGGCGTTGGTGATCAATTATTGCCTTATCTCTATCTTTTTTTTTTTACTATGTTCTATCCTTTCTTTTTGTGTTTAATTTACATCACTCTGAAGATGGCACTAATTTCAATATTTTCACTCTAACTCTGTCCTTTTTTTATTATTTGCTCTTCTTGTCTATATTTGTGTTTCACTTGAGACACTCAAGAGATGGCGCTGATTTCCCAATTTTTATTTTATCTTTATCTTTTTCTCATTATTATCTCTTTTTATACTTTTGGCTTATGATTACAGACAACATCGGATATCACTTGAATGTTTTCATCATTTCATGTTTTCTCTGTCAAAGCTATAATGTATATCTTTAATATCGTTAATATAAATTTATTGAAATAAAAAATGGAAACAATACGACCCTGTGGTTGTAAAGGAATAAGATCTTGCCTTTTATGTGAAACGGAATATAAGATTGTAAAACCCAATCTAAAGGCTTGTTTTGAGGTTAGATTATCTAAATATAGAATAAATTTTAATATTTTAGTTTTTTATTTAATACAAATTTTATATGTTTTATATGGAGATGTAATAAATTTTATTTAAACAAACAGTATATGTTTTATTGCTATTTGGTACATTGTAATATTTTAAATTTTTCTTTTATAATATTGATTATTGTAAATCATAACATTTCAGAAATGTTCTAGTTATGTATACTGTCCATATTGTGAGAAAGCATGGCCTGGTTGGAATTTTGATCTTTACAAAAATCATCCAAATCACCAAGGAACTGCTATAGAATTTCCTGGTGTTTATATAAAAGTATTCATTTATTCATTTTATTCATATATTACATATTATATCTTTTTTCTAATTTTAATTATTTAATTTTTTATTTATATTATTGTATAAATAATTTTGCTCTTCAAGTTAATTTATAATTATCAAGTTATAAAATAAAAATGATTATTAGAGAAAAGAAAAGAATCTTGTTACAAAAAAAATTTAATAAAAAATATTTTTTTCTTTATTTTAAAATAAAGAAAAAAATTTTTTATTTTAAAAATAGCATTAATAATAATTTCAATTTATTATATAATAAGTTTTTTATTATTATCTATTTTAAATATATATAATGCTTAAGAAGTAATTTTAATAATCATTTCTTTATATTTATTTTTTTATGAAGTTAGACTTTTTAACTCCTTGGGAAATTAACTCATTGATCAATATAATTGAAAAAATACCTTGGGAAGCTTCTCAAAGTGGAAGAAGGAAACAGGTATTACATAAAAATAATTTAAGAATATTTATTGTTACAAAAATTATTACATTCTTATATTTTGAAACATAAATAAAACATAAATAAAATTTTAATAAAAAAATTAAAGACAATTAATTCTAAAAATATTTTAAAATATTTAGAATTTTGGTCCAAAATGCAATTTCAAAAAGAGAAAACTTCAGTTGGGTTCCTTCAATGGTTTTCCAAAATCTACTCAATTTGTGCAACAAAAATTTTCTGAAATTCCTATACTTAATAATTTTCAAACAGTAGAACAATGTACTTTAGAGTATGACCCGGTACGAGGAGCTTCAATAGATCCACATATTGATGATTGCTGGATTTGGGGTGAAAGAATAGTTACTGTTAATGTCATGGGTGATTCAGTTTTAACAATGAGTTCTTATCACGGTCCCGATACAAAGTACAATTTAAAAAGTATTATAGAATATTCCTCAACAATTGAAGGTTTAAAATTTGATATAAAAAATAAAAATGAAAATGAAGATATTATTGTAAGACTCCCAATGCCAGAAGGATCTCTTATGGTTCTTTATGGTATTGCAAGGTAAATAAATTTTATATCTTTTAAAATGATATTCAAATATGTATTTATATTGTTAATAGTTATTTGGGATATTTATTTGTTATTTATATATCATTATATGAAATAATTATTTTGATTATAAATATATTTCGATTAATAACTTATAGTTTTATTTTATTAAATATTTACATAACAATTTAGTTATATTTAATTAAAACATTAATAATATATTTAATTAAACATATAAATATTATAAATATTTAAAAAATATTCTAAATATAATAAAATGAATAAAATAGAATGTAATAATTATGAATTTTATTTTATTATTTATACAAGTATTAAAGCTTCTTCTTCTTATTTTGTAGGTACAAATGGGAACATTGTGTTTTAAGAGAAGATATAAACTCTAGGCGAATTTGTTTAGCTTATCGTGAATTAACCCCCCCATATTTATTTAACTCAACAAATAATGAAATTGTTAAAGAACTCTTAAAGAGAGCTTCAGTTTTTTGATAAAATGTAATTAAATTTAAAAAAAACTTATTCCAATAAAATATATATTTAATTTACAAAATATTTAAATACACATTATATGTTACGTATTATAGAAATATATTAATTTTATATATATATATAATAATATATATTATCTACAATTATATTTTTATATAAACAATACAAATTTCTATATTTAAGAAAATATTAAATTTGAAATAACATAGAAATTAATTTTAATTAAAAAAAAAATATATAAAGGAAAGAAAAACAATTTTTGTACAAAATAAAAATATTTTTAAAGTTTTAAGAAATTGAAAAGTATTACTTTAAATAAAATTATTTCAATAAGAATTAATAAAAAATCCTAAAAATTTTTCACAGGATCAGAAGACATATAAACAACAGGAAAGGTAGTGAAAGGATCTGATTTTCCTAATGGTTGGTAACCATTAACTAAACTTTCCCTTAATTCCCATTTACGTCTCTCCCTTTCTGTTTTTTGTCTTCTTATTGCTTTGCCTAACATACAGGCAAACATTATTCCCGTTAACTGAAAATAAATAGTTAAATTAACTAAAATATATATTATTGAATTTTATATAATACTTTTTTCCTTTATCAAATATTAATTAACAATATTTTTATAATTAAAAAAATAATAAAAAAAATATATATATAAATACGAACCTGAATAAGAGCAATAGCTACAGCTCCAGTACCGATATAAAGTGCACTCCTATGAATAATGATTGAAAGATTTTGTATACATCCAGTCGTATAAAATTCAGAACATAAAATTCCTTTATCGTCGTAAATACATGTATTATTTTCTGATGGAATATTTGATTGACAAGATGGAGGAAATTTTTGTTCCTTCATAATTTCTTCCCAATCTTTATATCCATTGTATCCGCAACAATAAAGCTATTAAATAATATATTTTATGAGATAGCATATTAATAAGTATTATATATAGTATACATTTAAACATATCATTTAAAAATATTAAGTAATTTTGCTAAATGTTAGAATGATTAAAGAAATCTTTTCTATATTTAAAAATGTTTTTTTAAAAATTCGTAGTTTAACATTATATTATATTAAAAGTAAAACGTAAAACAAAGTAAACGTAAAATAATAAATTTAGTTTTTCTGTTTAAATAAATGATATTTGTTTAATATATATGTAAATGTAAATTTATATGTATATAAATGTATGTAGTGTATACGTATTATAATTCGTAAAATTTAATAAAATTTATTACTTTCGATTGTAGAAAATCGATAGCTTCTGTAGCTTCTACATTCTTTTCATATTGATGCATAGTAATGTTAATTTTCTCGGCAAGAAGATTCTTTATTCCATCTTGAAGAGCATAAGCTGCAATTGCAGCTGCTAATTCTAATACGAGAACGAACGAAAGTGATACTGCAAACTAGAAATATAATAAATTTTGATTATTTGCCAAACTATATATATATGTATATGTAAGTAATATTAAAATTAACGATTTATATAAAGAAAAAATATATTATATTAATATTTATTTGATATTAATCTATGTATATGTGTATAAATATAAAAAAGATAATTAAATATTTACCACAAGAACCATGCAAGTACTTTCTCTAAGAGCTCCACAACATCCTAGAAAAGCTATTATAAAAACGAATATTCCAACAACAATTAAAAGAGTTGCTGGAGAAAAATAGCTGGGATCCAGAAAATGAGAGAAATCTTCATAAACAGCATAAATTGTTGTTCCTACAGATATTATCATTACTCCCGTTAACTGTAAATAGATAATAAATTATAGATTATAATTTTATGAGAAAATTATACATAAAAAATATTAGAATGAAAAATTTTTATTTTTTTTTTTAAATATTCATGTTTTAAAAAAATGTTTATAGATAAAAAATTCATATTTGCAAATTATATAAGTGAAATATTAAATTATACATAAATTTAAACTGTATTAATAATTTATATATATAATTGAATATATATTTTTCAGAAATAAATTTCCTTATTTTTTTAATTAATAAAAAAATTAATATAATAATTTATATTATTGACATTATTATAATGTTTTTAACAATAATATTACTTTTTATGCTTAAACTTTTGAATCTTGAATATCATTTAAATGAATATACCCATATTAAACGATAGAGAACTCTTGTCAAGGGAATGAGCTTTTGGACATATGATGTAACTTATTCACTGTACATTTGCATCAATTACAATTTATTATAGTCAGATTTGTATTTTAAGTAATATACATTTTTTTATTAATGTAAAAGATTTTTAACATTTATCGTAATCGTATATGAAAGTTTTATATATAATGAAATATATAAAAATAAAATATTGAAATTATTATTTTTATAAAAATTTATTTTTAAAAATTTAAAAAAAAAGTTTAAAGAAATTATATGAAAAGTATTTTTTTTCTTCTATTATAGTTGATGCTAGAAATTTTATAAATTCTTTTTTTTTTCAATAATGTTCGATTTTGTAATTAATATATAAATATATAAAAGGCTATATGAAATAACAAAGAATTATAGAAAAATTAATACATTAAAAAATATTAGAATAACATTTATTTCATTTTAATAATTTGTATAATAGAATTTATAAAAAGCAATTTTTATTTTGTTCACTTAAATTTAATTTCAATATTATTATTCTTTTGAAAATAGACGGAAAATTTTAATAGATATCAAAAAATGAGTTAATATGTTAGATTTTATAAAATTTTATGGAGTAAAAAGATTTAAACTACCATATCGATTTATGGTTGATATTATTTTAAATTGAATCGAATTTAATAATTTTTTATATATAAGCTTCTTAAAGTTATAAAATTAAAATTTCTACTCCATAGAAGTTATATTTAAAGAATAATTCATTTCTAACGTAATCGATTTTTCAATTTTTTTTGAACAGGGTTATCGAACCCATATCACTTAAAAAAATATTTTTTTTTTCTGAATATAAAAATCTATTTTAGATAATAATAAAACATAGAAACTCTCTTATCATTATCAAGAGATTGTCTATCTGAAATGATAAGACAAGCTATTTATGTTTGCAAAATAAATCTTTCCAATTTTGATATCGATTGCAAAAAAAAACAAGAATTTCTATTTTTATTTCAAGAATTAGATGTTCCAATTCCTTGTAAATCAATTTTCACATATTTACGCAAAAAAATTTAATTTCAACTCATATATTGTCTCAACTTTTTTTCGATCAATAAAAAAAAATAAAAATTCTAATTCGAATTATACAGATATGTGTGTAACATTTTAAGATTTTAATTTTTTTTCAATTTATTGATCGGTCGGAATGTAATGATGAAAATGGGGGGAAAAAGAAAGAAGGGGGATGACATGGATAGTTCGCGACGTTGTAAAACTTGTGCATTAGAGTAATAATTCATCGGGGTCAACTTCACTCAGTCGATATCGATCCCTTTTGTTCGTTCGAACGATAGGGTAGAACTTTGATCCATGCTCGTATCCGAGGGTTGACCTAACTTGTTGAATCTCAGGGCCGAGTGTACGGTTATTCTTATTGCTTTTTCTTGGACACCACACGTTACAATCCTAGCCAACCTCGACACCATTTACCATCGTCCTCGTTTTTCCCTCGCGATTCGATTAATATTTGCCTACTTATTGTTCCTCTTATTATTCGCATTATTATGATTCAATTTTATAATACAATTTTTTAAATTTTCGATATGATATTGCCTTTCAATTTTGCTTTTATGTAAATATCAGTTATTGTCTCTAACTAATTTGTTTACTAATCGATTATTCGTAAATATTTTGGTTTATTTTGACGTTTCATTCGTTTTTCATATATTTCATAGATTTCAATAAATTCGATCAATTGTACAACGTTTAAAACTGTCTCATAGATACAGATCCGTCAAAGTCTGCCGTACTTTGATATCTGTATCGTATTATGCATGTATCATGTTACATACACACACACACACACATATATATATATGTATTTATCTATGTCGATAGAAAAATTGACATGAAATAATTAATGCAATATTGATCAAATTATAAATTATTGATATTATATATACATTCGATAGAAAATTGAAGATATAATGTGAATGAAATTAATTATCGATAATATAAGAAAATATTGAAAATTCAAAAGGATAATCGAATCGTTTGTTGAATGAACGAAATAAATATTAAACACGATACACGCATAATTCGCATAATTGGACAAATACGTATTTGTTTAATATAAGCAATAGAAAAATCAGCCTCATATGTATATAAACGCGACATAATGATCTTCGAAGGTCAGATGAAAAGTAGATGAAAGAATGTGGTTACAGACCACAAAGAGGGAGTTAACCGCGCAAAGCAGATACTTGATGCAACGTAGACCAACGTCGAGGTGTGTGGCAGCCATTTTGGTGTCTGAGAATCCTCTTTCACGCAGGTGCACTACGGAACTGAACGTGGAAACATCTAAACTCGATTCGATGTATCGTATTATCTACTGATAAAGCGGTATACGTACCAACGACACACGTAGCGCTGTTTGCTTACGTGTTTTTACAAGCATCTTTGTTTTTTCTTTTTTTTCTTCTCTCTTTCTTCTACTTCTCTTACTCAAATATTTATCTGTTCCTGTTTCTTCTTCTGTATGCAAAAAAACTCCTATTGTAATAGCTATATAATGATCGAGAAAACTTATTATTAAATTGTTCGAGTGAGGATTAATTCTAATGCGATTTCAAATATATTATGGTATACAATTACAAATGATAATGAGTAATCATTATTTTCATTATTAAATAAAATTTTTAATATTTTTCAAATAATATCATATTTGTAAAATCGTTTGTATAAATCGAAAAACTTAGTAATATAAATATAATAATATATATAATATATATTGTTATATTGATAACTGTTATACTTCAGATTAGATTATCAGAAAATTAATTATATTTTATCGTATTTAAAGAAAAAATAAATGTAAATAAATTAAGTAAAAGTTGAATGAAGTTGCATTGTTACTTATTTATGTAAAACTTAAAAGATGCTAAAATATTTTCTTGATAAATATATCTGATATATTAAAAAATGATTTTAAATAAAGGACATTTTAAAATAAAATGTATTTTCTCAAAAAAAAATATAAATATTTTATGAATAAATAAAATTACATAAATCTATATTATATTTAAGAATATAAATCTATTCTTCATAAATTTTACGAATTGGGAAGAAAAAAATTTTTTGGTATATAAATATAAATATATATGAATATAATGATAAGAAATAAGAAGGGATTAATCTATATATTGTATAAAATTTAGAACAAAAATTTATTTAATTTAAAATTACTTATAAATAAATAATACAGATATTGATCGCATACAATGATCTACATCATATGATATTTAGCAAAAAGATTGTGAAATACTCAACACTGGCACATCGACCGGTCACTACGCCCATGCGTGAAAACAGAATATGACTCATGCGTACTATGTATCGTGTGGGTAATTCAGCACACGTTCATTATTCATATGCTGAAAACTATTACGACCTGTGGCAGATTCTATTTCAAATCAAGGAAAGAATTCTTTTTCTTTGCTTAAAATAGAGTCATTTAATTCCAATTTTCTTTTAATCAAAATTATAAACGAATTTATCAAGATGGTATGTAAAAGAGCATTGATTAAAATGATAATTATTTCATTCATACAATGAAATGAATTAAATGAATAAATGATAATAGAAATACAATAAATTGAAAATTATTTACAATTTATAAAAAAAATGAGAATAATAAACATATATGTAATAATAAACATGTCGATTGTTTATTTGTTTATTATTCTTGTACTATGTTACATAAATCACAAAATATAATATTTTAATTTTATCGATTATTTTAATTTAATTTGACTTATATTTTAAAAATTAATAAAAATTATTCATAAGAAATAAGATTAAAATGAAAAAAATATTAATCACTCACTTTAATTCAAAACTGATTACTAAGTAGCTTTCGGATTAACGATTTTCAGGCAATTATTTTTCCGCGCGATAATTATGCAATCGGGATTTCACAAAACTTAACAAAACAATACTTAGAATAATGATTTATAAAATCGTTAATTTATGAAATCGTGAAATGAAAAATCATATTAAGAATACGGTTATTGTATGATAAAATACGATAAAATTATTAGTATAAAACTATTTTAATAATTTTAGAACACATAATCTAATCTAATTATATTTTATATTTTATGCAATATAATTTTAAGATACGTTGTATTATTGTATAAAACAAAAGATATAATTAGATTGTCATTAAAATATGTTTTATATATTATTATTATATTATTTCTTTTTTATTAAATATATCATTCAACTTCTAAACGTATAATTGTATAAATATTATTATACATAAGAAAAAAGAAAAAGAGAATAATAATAATATAAAAAAATTTGGTTTTTTAATAAACATGAAAAATTTTTGTTTTATATTTCTTTATTTCACTTAAATTTTATTGAATACATAATATTTTTTTTTTATTCAAATATAAATTACTTTATATTATATTATTTTTTATTGGAAGTATTATATATATATATATATATAGAGTATATATATCATTGAAAGATATTTTTTTTATTTTTAATAATATTGGAAAATATTTAGGATACAATTTAAATAATTCCGAAATAAAAACATAATCTAAAAAAAATTTAATTAATCAATATTTCTTCGTATTCATTCTCTTTATAAAAAAAACATATCTTCTTTCCATTGTACAATAAATAATGATTTATTATTTCATAGGAGCTTAAATAATCAAAGAATATATTATTATTATTATTAAAAAAAATAATAATTATGATAATAATATAATATCACTGTAAAGATTTATTATTATAAGTAATAAATGTTTGGTCTAAAAACTAGAATGTAAATTACATTCTATGAATGTAAATTTTATTTCTAAAATTATAAAAATAAGAACGCCTTTTTACAATAAGATTTATTTTACAATAAGATGGAATGATACGATACATATTTTACAAAAAGGAAAATATGTATCGTACCATTCCATTTTTAAATTTCTTTCTTATTAAATGCATATCATATATTGATCATCCTTATTTATTAAATTTATTAAGTTTTAATTTAATTTTTTCGATGTTCAAAATTATTAAATTTAATTATAACATTTATTATAATAAATGTAATTAAAAAATAAATTATTCGAATCATTGTATCTTAAATATTTTCCACTATCGTTTAAAATAAAAAAAGAATTTAAATATTTATTATTTATATATACATTGTAACATAATATTTATTAATTTTATTTAATTGTTTCTTGATTTTATAGTTTTGAAAATAAAATATATTACTATTATAATAAAAATTTTTGATTTAAAATGAAATCATAATTATAATAATATTTTTGTTTACAATTAACTTTTAATTTAAAATATCATATGTAAAGATTTTCAAATCCTTGAAAAATGTTATACAGTTTCATAACTATTTCTAATCGATCGCGCTAAGAAAATTGAAAACCAGATTCCTATTGCCTGAAATGAATAACAATTTAATTGTTATTAATAATTAAAATAATAGATTTTTTTCATATATGAATATTTTTTACTAAGTTTATATTGGAAAAATTATATAATTCTTGTTTCTTTATATTATTAAAATTTATATTTAATTTCTAATTATTTGTTATGTTTTATTTTTAGTTTATATGTATATTAATTACCTGAACGAAAGCAATTCCAATGGCAACGCCACCAAGTTGCAGAGCGTGAGAATTAATAAAAGAAACAAACTCAGAATAACAACCTTGAGAATGCAATGTTAAAGATCCAAGAGTACAATTTACCGATCCTACAGCCCCCATTTCAATATTACAACATGAGAGCGGAAGTGCAGATATAGTATTCATCCAATCGCTTGCATTTTTTGTTCCACAACAATTAAACTAGAATAAATAACATTTCTATGATAATTTAATTTTATATTAATTTTATATATCTATAATTTCATTTTAATTTCTAGATATTTAAAAATTAAATTTACCAAATTTATTTATTATTTAAATTCAGAAATAATTAATATATTATATAATATATCAATTATATAATATAAATAGTATAAATAAATAAATAAAAAACTTATCAAAAATAAAAAGAAAAAAATATTTTACATCTTGCTGAAGTTTATCCCAAACATATGCTATTTCTTTATTATCAGTATACATCTTCATTGTATCTTTCATTTTATTTTGAATAATCGACGATGCTCTAGCTCTCAAAACATATCCTGATATACCACCTGAGAGTTCCAAAATAAAAACGATGATCAACAACGATGTAAACTAGAATTAAGAAATTAAGTAAGTTGAAAATTATACAAATATTTATATTTTATAATATATATATAATGTTATTTCACTATAATATAAGTGAAAAAAAGTATTAAATTAATTTGATTTGATTAATAAAATATTTTATTAATCAATTTTGTATAACAAGAAGAAAAAAACATTGATAATATATTTATGTAAAATAACAATATACATTGAAATAAAAACATAATAGTTCTTATTTGATTCTACTATTTGATTTTGATTACAATGAAATGATTCATTGTAATTTTATTCATGATTTATTATATTTTGTTGAAACTATAATGGAAATTTTATAAAGTAATAAATAATATTACCAAATATTTTTATATTATTAATATTATAAATACCGTAATTATCATGCAATAATTCTCGCGTACAGCACCACAACATCCGAAAAAGGCAATAAAAAAAATAATTGCACCGATTGCAATCAATAAAGAAGGAACTGATAAAAATTTATTATCCAAGAAATGTTGGTAATTATGATAAACTCCATGAATCACAATTCCAATGGATAATAAAATTATACCGGTGATCTGAAAATAATATTTTATATATAATATTTTTTTATCTCGAATTAATTACAACTTAAATTTGAAAAAATATAATAATAATATAGTAATAATATTTTAATTCATTATAAAATCAGTAATTTTTTCTAAAATACTTTAATCTTTAATAAATTCCCAGTTCCTTTTTATCATTATTTATCAAAAATATAATAAATATACGAAAATAATATAATCGATTAAATATAATCGATAAATTAATTAAAATTAAATATTTATTATAACTTAAAAAATAAAACAATTAATCTCTAATTAAATTCTATTTAATCATTTTCATAAAAATATAAATTTGCATAAATATTTGCAATCTAATTATTTATTGCACGCGATTCAGCAATTCGATTTAAGCATTTATTGAATCAATTATTTAGATCTATTTACATTGTAAATTGAATCAATAGAAAATCAAATTAAAAGTTCTATTATATCCAATTACTCACTGAGAAGAGAAACAAGGCTAATATGAAGCCATGATTTAAAAAAATGAGAACGACTTTTATAAATTGCAGATATTTACAAATTTTTTTCAATTATATACATATATTAAATATTTTTCCTAAAATATATTATGATTATATTATTATATTATAGTATTATATTATGATTTTTTACATTTTTATATTTTTTACATTACAAATTACTTAATATATATATGACAATTATTTTGTTTAAATAACAATTATTATATTAAAAATAATTAAAAATAGTCACAAAATAAAATATTAATAACTATAAATTATTTTATAAAATTATATTACAAAAGCAAATAAACGTTAGATTAATTTTTTTGTTCAAATACAACTAATTGATATCAATTTTTTAATGTATAAATTTCATTTTTTTAGTATTGAAAGAAATTGATCAGAAAAAATCATATACAAAATATAAAATTAAAATATTTACTTTTTCAATATATATACAATTCTTATTCTTATACAATAAACCTCGATTTTAAATGCTGCGGTGTCCGAGCGGTTAAGGAGATGGACTTGAAATCCATTGGGTTCTACCCGCGCAGGTTCGAATCCTGTCCGCAGCGGAATATTTTTTTTATTTTCATAAGAAAGCAATTTTTAGAATTTTTAATCAAACAAACTTAGGAAAGTTTTCATATTATTTTAAAGTAATTTTATCATAACATATTTAAATTTTATAAATAATTTATTATAATCAATGAATATATTAAAAACTTAATAATACTTTATTATAATTATTATTAAAGTTTATAATTTTATTCAAATTTTTATCATTTAAAACAAGAAATTTTAATGAATATTTAATGTTCTTATTTAATAAGAAAAAATTTTTTAAATATTCAAGTATATTTTTACTTTTATATATTGATATTGTTAGACGTTATATTAATTTTAAAAATTATTTAATTAAATCATTATTTAATTAAATCATATAATAAAGTTATTAAAAATAACAAAATATTATTATTATAAATATATTTTTATTATATATATTTAAGTATATTTGTATTTACATATTTATAGATATATTTTGTCCATTTCCAATTTTTTTTATAAAAATATAAAATATAATTTATAATAAAAGAACTAAAAATATTTCGTTAATTTTTACATATACATATTATAATTTCGTTACAACATTTATTTTGAAGAAATCAATCTATATATAATTTAAAAATAAAAGTTAAATTTAAGATAAATAAATCGTGAATGATACGCAATGTCACTATGACAAATATTTATAAACTATTAGTTTTATAATAAACTATTAGTTTTACATTTTTAAATAATAATTTAAATAATAATTATATTATAATATTTAGATTATTTCACTATGATACTGATTGGTAGTTTTTATAAAATCGATATTTATATCGATATTTAGGTTATACTTAGGTTAGTATGAAATTAATGTTTTGCGTTATTACAATAATTTATAAAAAGAATAACGTATATATAGGATTATCATATTAGTAAAATTTTTATAATTTAATAAATAAAAAGCGAATAAAATCATATAAAATTGTTTAATTATAACTTTTTGAATTGTGCTACACTTTTATTATGATTCATAATCAAATTAAAAGAATATTTCATTATTTATACAATATACGAAATGATTTATTATCTTTAAATTTTTCAAAAAATCAAATATGAAAATTAACATTAATAAATTTATTAGAGTATTTAAAATAACTAAGAGTTATTAATAAAAAAAATAAAAATTACTCACAACGAAGAATAGATTGAAGATGAACATCAGATATTTGACACATCGTGAACCAAGAGATAATTTCATAGCATTGACCATTTTTTCTTAGAATTAATATTTTTTTATTAATTATAATGATAACAATTTTTTCTTTTCTTATTTTATCAAGATTAAAAAAAAGCGCACAAACTTACTAACAACATTGCAACAATGATTCACTACTTTTAGACAGTTATCGCGTGGCTGCGTGTTCAAGCGCATGCGCAATTGTAATACTCTCAACCAAGGTTACGAAACTTCAAAGGTTACCAACCGCAAATTCTTTTTATAAATCTATATATTTTTTTATATAACTATTATATTAATACCTATTATTTATTATGATTAAAAGCATCTTATAAATAAAACTATTGTTGCTTAAATTATTCACAAAAACTGATTTAATAAATAAAAATTTTTATTTATTATATTATTATTTATTTATATTTATATGTATTTAACATTTCATATGTTTCATATTCAATTATATATTTTGAATTCAAATTTTATTATTAATTTAAAATATTAATACTTCACTATCAATATTTATTAATTAAAGATTCAGAATAATAAGAAATTGATGCGGTAAATTAAGATTATAATAATCAATACAATAATCAATATTATTTCAATTTTTTAAATCATATAATTTTATAAATATAACATCAAATTAGAATAACTAATAATCATAAGTTGCCATTTATATATTTATTATTTACTTAATTTTTTTCAAAATAGAATAATAATAGAAAGAATCAATGTTAAGAGATTTTAAAAATAGACTATTAGTTACATATATATGTAAAAATATTGAAAATTATATATATATATTAAAAAATTGTTAAAATTAATATAATGTAAAATATAAAAATATAATATAATAATTTTATTTATTTATTATTCATTCATTCGAAAATCAAACAATATAAAAAAATTTAAAGACTTTTACGATGTTTAAAGATATCTAGGAATATCCTAAAAATGTTATTAAATATTTTCTGAAATTAAATATATAAATATTAAATATTTTCTGAACGATTTATATTAAAGTAAAAAATCGAAATATTATAATTTAAAAATTTATAATTAGATATTTGGAAAATTTTAATAAAATATCTTTTTTACAAAATATTAATAATTAATAAAATGTTATACTTATTTCAGAAAATGTTATTTATAATATACATCTTATTATGATGTATATTTATATATACATTTTAAATATTATATATGTATATAAATGTATATACATTTTATTATATATTTATATATTTATATATATGTATATAAATGTACATATGATGAAAATTATTAACTGATAAGTTATTTTATTATTAGATTATCAAATTTTATTCTATTCTTTAAAAATTTTTTTAAAAATTATTATATAAATGTTATATTTATCTTTCGGACAAAAATTCTCATAAATAATTCTCTTATATAAATCTCATAATAAATTCTCTTATATAAATACAATATTTTTATTATTAATCTTGAAATAAAATTATTTTTTTTCTGGTTACAATCTACAATATATGCATATATTTATATACATATATTATTATATATATTTATATATATTTATATACATTTATTATATATATATATATTTTCTATTGAAAAATATTCTTATATAAAAAAGAAATATTATAAAAAAATTTTTTTTTTTATTAAAAATTCGATGTTATACAAATCATCACGAAAAAATATATATATATACACATATGCTATATTATAGATATATATGTATACACATATGAGAAAAAGAACAAAAGGAATGAGAGAAAAGACAAAAACAGAGAAAAAATACTGTTATCAATCAGGTATTATGAATAATAAAGAAAAAGTAAATCAATAATAAAATTTCATCTTTGCTTATTGTTGTATATTGATAAGATGTAAGTAAATGAAGTTCCATCGCATATGGAATGTCACATATTTTAAATAAATGTTATTAATATTATTTAATTCTCTAAAAAATATGAATTGAACGAAGAATAAAATAAAAGAACAATGAGAATCAAGAATCATAAAAATTTGTTAGTTACAAAATTATATCAATTATTAATTTATTTATTAAGGAAATAATTTTATTTATAAATAAAAAATAACATTTTATGTACATAAAATCAATATCAAATATATATACTTATATAATAAAATACCAATTCATTTGTTTTATTGCTTGCATATTATTGTGCAATATATTATTTGTATTATATTATATTATCAAACTATATATATATAAAGTTAAAATGCCTACAGAATATAATTTACATCTTGAATTTATAAAGTATTTTCTTTAAGTCATTAAAAATTTCAAATTTGATATTATTCCATAATAATAATATTATATATGAATTTAATATTAATAATATTTCATATTTACATAATTCAATATATGATCGATTAAAATTGAAATTAAATGTAATCAATATTTGATTTGTAAATATTTAATATTTTATTTATTTTAAAATACTATATATTATATTTTACATATGCTTCATATAATGATACTACATATTTATGATATAATTTTAATTAATACATAAAATTTTATATGCCTTAATATTTAGTTATAGTTATATTGTTTTAAAAATGCTAAAGAGATAAAATTAGAAATTTATAGGGCTCTATGAAAAATAGTCGGTTCTGAGAAAATTACCGGGAAGGTGCGCACGCATCCAAGTCAGCCAGGGTAAACTAATGAAAATATGATTATTCCTTGCTGAACTGTCGAACTGTTTAAATTGTGTGTAGGAATCAATTTAATTCTATAAAGGATACATACAATTTTACTGTCTATCTATATTAATATATACCATTTTTATACTTGAATTTGTTTTTCTCGAATAGTGAACAATAAAAAATGGTGTCTGGTGGAATGGCTTGCATTAAATACCTGACGTTTCTTTTCAACCTAATATTCGCAGTAAGTACTCCATGTTTTCCTTGCGACTTATATTTTCTTCCATAAGCTTTAATTGTATTTGATGTTCTTTTCTTAATATTAATTCTAATATTATTATTACAATTTTAAATAAATTAAAAAGAAATAAAATAACGATTTTAATTTTATTTGAAATTTGTTATAATGATAATAGAGAATAAAGAATAATTTAAAGTGATTATAATAGATAGTAGACATATAATACATACAATAATTGTCGTTGAACGAAAACTACTTTCGATTTATTTTTATATTTATTATTTACATTTAATTCCAAAGATATGCAGATTACATTTTATACAAATTATGCAAATTATTATTTGATTTTATTACGAAATTTAAATTTTTAATATTAATAATTTCAATATTGATATAAATACGATACATATTTATCTTAAAACGATAAAATAAAAAATAACTTAAAATTTTTGTCAAAATACAATTAATTTTTCATTTAAATTTGTATTTTTTAAATATATGAAATATATTTTATTATTTGTTTTAATTCAATTGTCAAAACATTAAATATTTTTTACTTGTATATATTTATATAATTTTAATATATGCAAAATAAGTTATTAGATTAAAGATTAGTTATTTTTATTATTATTTATTAATTTACATTATTGATTACATTATTATTAACTTAATGTTATTAAATTTGTGTTATAATATTTAATAATTATAGATAAGGAAAATAATTTATTAATACATTACAATAAAAATTAAATGTAACATTAAATAAATATATTTTAATAAATATTTGTTATTTTTTTTAATATCATTAGTCAAATTATGAGTGTTTTAATATTTCTTTAATATTGTTTTATTATAATTAATAATTAGTAATTATAATATTATTTTATTATTATATCAGTGAAAATAATTCTCAAATTGTTTTGATTACAGATAACTGGAATTGTATTTATTGCTGTTGGTACTGTGATCCTAATAGTTTACAGTGGCTATAATAATTTTATGGACAGCTGGTTCTTTGCAGCACCAATATTAATAATTATAGTAGGTGTTATTGTATTTATTGTGTCATTCTTTGGTTGTTGTGGTGCAGTCAAAGAAAATCATTGTATGATAATAACGGTAATGATCATTTATTATTTATGTAATAATTTTTTTTATATCAGAATGTTTTTTAATTACTTAATTATAATAAATATAAATTTTCAAGTGAAATTAAATTCATTTTGATTTAAAAGAATTTTTACTTTTAATAATAAAAAAAATAAAATAATATAATATAATAATATAAACTTTTGATGCAGTTTTCTGTGTTACTCCTCTTAATCTTTGCACTTGAACTCGGTGCTGGGATTGCTGGATATATGATGCGTGGAGATGTACATACAATGGTAGAAAATCGATTAAATACTACTATGAAAGAATATACAACCAATGATGATATTCATAGGTCTTGGGATATTATGCAACATGATGTAAGTATATATAGCTAAATTCATTTATCAATGAAATATAGAAAAAATAGATATATTGAAATATAATAATCTTATATTCAAAAATAATTATATATTTTATACATAATATTTTTATGAATTTACATTATTTGTATTTTCATAGAATTAATTTTTTAATAATTTTTCACATATTCTTAATAATAATAAAATTAATATTACTAGTATAAAATATTTATTAATATTAAAAAATATGTATATTAATTTAAAATATTTACAAAAAAATAATATTTATATATAATTAAATTAATATTTTAATTAAAAATTCATTATAATAAATTAGAAATTATTAGATAAATTAGAATTGATGGATTTAATTTTAATAAATATATACTTAAGATAAATTATTAAATTTTAGTTACAATGTTGTGGAATAATTGGTGCAATAGACTGGACTCATGTTGGATTCTCAGACAATATTGTACCAAATTCTTGCTGTAAAGAAGTACCAGAAGGAAATAAATGTGATTCAAATTCAATTCATATACATTCAAATGGTTGTATGAATAATCTTCAGTCTGCTATTGAGCATAATGCTTTGATTTTGGGTGGTGTAGGCATCGGTATTGCTGTTATTCAGGTAATTTTTGTTTATTCTGATTTGAAATATTTTCAAATATCATATAATTTTAAATTTGTATTACATATATAAAATAATTAAATATTTTTATTAAATTAAGATACTAAAGACATTCATGAAATAATAATCAAAATATAATGTTTTTTATTTTATATTATGTACAATAATTTATATATAATTTAATATTGTTCATATTTATTACTTATTATTATTATATAAATTTTGTTAAATGAAAATAATATTAATGAATTTAAATGTTTAAATAATATAAATATAATAAATTTTTTTTATTTCAGTTAATTGGTGTGATCTTTGCATGCTGTCTGGCACGTTCAATTCGCCGTGAATATGAAACTGTGTAAGCAGATAGATATCTCCAATTTTAATGCCTAAAAATTGCACCCAAACTTCAGAATATGCTATCTTTCTTTCACTCTTATGTATTCTTATATATATATATGTGTATATATATATATATATATATATATATATATATTTTTTTTTTTTCATAAACACAAAAAAACACACCCATATATATATATATATATATTTCTGTTCTTCTTTATGTAACAGAGTATTGCACAAAGCACATTATATATATTTTTTATTATGCTGCACAAAATAATATATAAAAAGTTGCTTTTATGCAAAATAATTAATGCTTTATTAGCATTAAATGTTTTATATTTAATATATATGTAAATAATCATTTATTATTTCGTTATTATAATTATTTAATATTGTTATTATTACTATAATTATTATTATGATCATTATTATTATAAATACTAATAATGGTGGTAGTAAAAGTAGAATTATAATTTCTTTTTTATACAAATGAATTCATTTTTGAAACCAAAATTTGGTATCATATGCAACAAATATTTTTGTGCAGTATCATATATTTTATGACTGTTTCTTTAAGACTGATCATTTTTATTCTGTGTTAATTAAGAAAAATATTTTGTACTTTGTTTATAAACTGCACATGCAGATTCAATTAAAAACCAAAAATGATATAGTTATGTTAAGATTTGAATGTTAAATACATAAATAACATATTTGTCATAATATTTTTATTCATAGTCTTTACTTTTATTCATAGTTGTGAAATGTAATTATGAATAATAGTGTATGTTACTTTAATTTCTATTTGACTTTAAATATAATTTTGTGCATAATTATTAAAAATATTATTTAATGTCAAATAGTTTTTGTTTTTTTTATCAAATAACTTTTTTGCAATTTTGAAAAATAATTAATTACCATAACTTTTTCAATTTTTGTATGATATTTTTTATTATATTTTATGAATTATAAATATAATTTTTTTAAAATACCAAACAAAATATGAAACAAAGATAAAATATAAAAACAATATAACTTTTAATTGAAAAGTTATATTCAAATAAAAAATTAAAAGGCATTATGGTTAAATTATCAAATAAAATAAAATTAATATTTATAATATATTTATAATTAAAATAACTATTTTAATTTATATGAATTTTTTTTATCTATTTTTTTCAATTTGATATTTATACCATCATGTCTTTTAATCATTTAAATCATTACTATTTAAAAATAATATATGAATTATTATCATAAAAAAATAATTTAAGAAAATTTCTATTTATGTAAAAAAATAAAAAAGCGTTCTATTGTTTATATAAAGTTTACATAATGTTAATGCAATAAATTAAAATTGCAACCAGTAAATAAAATTATATGATTACACAGTTGTATGTTTAAAAAATTTTGGAAATAGTTCCATTTTAAATATGGAATAATTTATCTTCTATACTAATACGAGTTCAATATTGTCAATAAACAGCTGTGTTTTATTAATACTAAATGTATATTTCTTTAAAAATTAAAAACTACGTTTTCCTTTACAAGTGGATATCAAATTAAATTATTAAAAGTTATTAAAAAGTTATTAAAAAAAATATACAATACAAATAATATAATTTTACGTGAAGAATATTAAATATTTTTTTTCTTTTTTAAACATCTTTCATTATATGTAATATTTTTTTTATTTTTGAAATGAAATAATTATATAATGATATGTGTGAATTTGAAATATAATTCAATTTTCTCAATTTATAGTTATTAATATGAATATTAATTTGTAATTCATATAAATATATTATATTTTTATATTTTTATCTTTATATCTTTATTAAAAAATTTTTCCAGTTATTTTAGAATTAGAAATCAGAATTTTTTCAATAAATGATTAAAATCCCTTTTTTGGAAAGCGTAGATATATCTTTTTGCTTTGCTACATGAGGTATTCAACATAATTTATTAGAAGCTGCGTATTATTACAGAAGATTTAATTAATTTCTACTTCCAGCGAGACTGCAGCGCACTGATTCAACACCGAATAGGAGGCATTATAATTAAATATTATTCGTCGTGCATTCATTAAGAGAATAATTCTAGAGTCGTCGCAAGACCATTTATTTAGAATATGGCTATAGATTAATCAATATTTATCTGCAGTTTAGTTTAAGAAAAAAGAAAATTATTGGAGAATATAATTCTATGTACTGCCATTATCTGCCAAATGGTTGAAACCAAATATCTTTTTCTTAAACTATACTGTTTTTGAAATTAAAACTTATGGCATGAAAACATAAAAAAGACTTAGAAAGATCACTATGTATTTGACTTAATGTTTGTTGCAATTCAAAATTGCAACATTTCTCAAAATTTGGAAACAAAATCGTCTTTCAAATTTTAATTATAAATCTGAAATTGATTTCAATTATTATATTTGTAAAACATATATTTTTTGCATATATTCAGAGCTGGATAAATATTTTGTTTCTAATTTTATTAATTTATTTAATTTAATTAAAATAATAAATTTTTTAGATAAATAATATTTTATTTTTTATAATTATTTCTACTAATACTTTATATTAAACATTAATAATAGAACAAATATAACAATAATAAAACATTAATAATAATAAAAGTAAAAAAGTAAAAAATAAATATTATTTATATAAATATATTTATGTGTTAAATAATTTAGTTAATTAAAAAAAGTAATTAAGCTTTTAAGAATTAAATGATAATTATGAAATTACATAGATAAATAAAAAAATTAATGAAATATGTACAAACTAAAAACAAATTAAATTAAAAAAATAGTTACAATTTTTTTACAATTATCTTTAGTTTTAAGATATTAATAATAATTTTTATCCAGCTCTCAAATTAATTTAAAGATTTTTTATAAAATAAAATTTATTTTTGTTAATATATTTTAAAAGGACAAAAATTTTTTATAAATTACATTTAACTATCTTCTTGATATCTTATAAAAATTAATTTTAATAATTATATTTGTATAATTGTATAATTCGCATAATTTCAGTATTAATCAAAGAAAAAATATTTTTAACATATAAAATTATATTTTTCAAATAAATAATATTAAACAAGAAACATATAAATTTATAAAATTTAATAATATTAATTAATTTTATCGTAAATTATTGTATTATAATTTTATAAGTAATTATATATTGGGACCAAAGTTTTAATTTCTACATTGAAAGAATTAAAGGAATTCAATATATAATCTAATACGAATGCTAAACAAATTTGCGACGATAAATGATTTTTATTATTCATATAGTACAGCTTCCAGAAATATTACAAAATTTATGAAATAAAATTGCAAATTTATGGCATTGCGTCGATTTAACGAATTCTATTATAATTATTGCAATTGTAACTGTAATTGTTTTTTTCGTTTGAAATCTCGCATATTTTGATAAATAGAAAGAAATAAAATCTAAAATATAAAAAATAATTATTGAATCAAATTGAAAATAATCTAAATTATTTATTATTTTATTATGATATATGTCTACAATAATTAATAGTAATATTAATAATAATATATTAATATTTAATAAATCATTTTCAATATTTTTTTGACAGTATAAATTATTATTTTTATAATTATATTTTTTATTTTATATCTTATTTATTTACAAATTTTTTAATTAATATAATTATTTAATCAAATTATCTAAGATTAGATTACTTGTAACTAATAATAACTAATCAAATCATTTGTTAAAAAGAAATTATAAATTTGTCTTATAAATGAAAGTAAAAAAATTTATTTTTCTTACATGTTTATATTCATATAAATTATAATTAATCATCAAGACAATCATGATTCGAAAAGAATATATTAAAAAATAAGCGAGGTTTCAATGAATTTAAAATAATGAAAAACACAAGCGGAGAAAAATATTTCTCAATAGATAATATTAAAGCATTAAAGTGTGCCTAATTTTTTGCAATATATAAATCATTTTAATTTAATTGCGAATTGTTTTAATTAAAAATTTAAATTTATTCCTATAATAATTCAATATGTGGCAATTATTTGGAATATTTTATTTTTACTTTAACTATTTATTTAGTAATAGTTCTTATTTTTTAAATTATTCACATTTTAAATATAAATTAATTATTATATAAATCATTTAAAATATTTTTATGGTTTGTAATGTATCTTTTTTAAAAATTTTTAATTTTTACAATTTCTATTTCTCCCTTGAATATAAGAAGACTTTAATCTGTAATATTAAGTTGTATAAATGTGTAGGTTTTAAAATATTCATATATGTTAAATTAATTTCAATATAAAAGCAATGTATAATTTCAATAATACAAGCATTTGATTTTTAATTATATTAAATTTTACACGATAATAATATATTAAATGTTATAATATTAAGATCTTATCTGATAAGAAATATTCTCATTTAATGGTAATATTTGATCTATCAATTTCATAGAAAGAATTGTAATTCATAATTTGTATGTAATGAAACCGTAACATTTAAATGTTACTTTAAATAATTGGCTGATAGAAACAAAAGACTGATAATAATGTAATAAAGAAAAAAATGAAATCAGTATTAAATGAGAAGTAAATAATTGTTTTTCGTGGCATTTAATCGCTTACAATATTTTTCTACTTGTAATTTAATTCATTAATCAATATATTATTAGTATTCTTTTTAAGAGTTGATCACTTTAGCACATCTTGTTCATATAACTTTTATCTATATAAATAAAATATATATTAAATAAGCATTATATTTGTATTCTCAATTTTAACCATTATTTCCATTAATTTATATTCATTAAAATAAAATTATATTTATCATATACATATATTGGTTAATTATATTTCATATTTTCAAAAAAATCTTATTTATATTTCATTTTTTCCAAAAAAAAAAAATACTATTTTAAGAGGAAATTTAAAAAATAAAAAGAGATTAATAACAATTCTATACGACCAAATTTACTTTTTTTTTTTTATTTTGTTTTATATTCACTTATAAGATTAGTAGACTAACATTCAATAATCATATAGGATGCTCTCTTATAGCGTCTTACAACTATTTGTTGAAAAAAAAAAAAATAAAAATAAATGAAATTTTCGCAGGGAAAATGGAGCAGGAATCCATTTAAACGATCTTTTATGTTATAATTTTTTTAACTATTGATTTAATCAATTAACACTCTTTTAAATTTCATTATTATATTTTTATTTTATAAAAGTTAGAAAGTTTTTTTATTTAAATGTAAAATATTTTGAAAATTATTAAAATCTTTCCTCTTCTTTGACTGATTAAAAGAATCGTTTAAACAATTTCCTTTACATTATTATGATAAAACACGTTTCATTAAAAATGTTTTTACTTTTTTAAACATTTAATTACAAAAGAACAAATTTCTACGTACGACCTATATACAATTTCAGGGGTCCAAAAGATCATCTATAGATCATTTTATTAAGAACCTCACAGAATATATTTACAAGAATCTCAACGACAGTAATTTCAATCAAATAAAGAAAATATCTTTGCGCGACATAAACTGTACAATAATTAATGATTGAAGTTAATTAAGACAATGAGTGCTCAGTTTCTATAAACTCTTAATTTTTTCGAGTTTTTACTATCATTAATTTCATTTGTGAGATACTAATAACTGAAAGATTTTTATGCTAATTTATTCGTTAGCAAAACTAATAATTAATTGATACAAAATATGTTTCAATTTATGTAATTCATTTGTTTTCTATTTCCTCATATAAAAGAAATTTTATAAAGATATTTTTTCTTTTTAAATTATTTGTTAATATAATTGATAAAAAATTTAAGAATTATGATTTTTTGTCATTAACATAGAGAAAATTATTTTTATTTACAGTTACAGCAATTTAAATATGGGCCCGATTAAAACATAATTTTAAAAGAGACATCTTGAATTTATTTTTACTAAACTAAATTTATAAGATTGATCAAAATTAATTTTATTTTATATGATAATTATTTTTATCAAATAAATATAATGGAATAAATTAAAATTTATAATAGTCTTAAAAAAATGTTTTTCTTATTTTAATAAAATATATTTAAATCATACTTAATTTCAATGAGTTAATTTTATATAATAAGATTTTGTAAATTATATTTTGCGTAAAACTGATATAAAAAAAAAACCTAAAATTTTAAAAGGACCCTTAGATATCTCTACCAGCCTAATTTCATACAAGTCAGATTATTTGTATTGTTCATAATGTTGCCTAACCTATCAATATTATTATTCGGTATTTTTAATGGACATACCAATTTAAATACTATCTCATCGCAAATTTTTAAAACGAGCAAATGAACAGAAGAAACGAGAAAAAAAGAAAACATAAAGAAGCCTTTACTTTCATCTTTTCACCCTTAAGCTACATATTTACGAAAATTTGAAGTAAATATTCATTATTATAAAAATAATTAATATTACAGAAATTCAAAATTTCAGTCCGTTGTTCTTGAAAAATAAATCATTTCTATTTTTGGAAGACATCATTGAATAATCTTTTAAAAAAATCTTGGGCAGTTTGAAAAAAGTATATATATCATTAATTATCTATTAATAAAATTTATAATTTATAATAAAAATTATTTTTTCTTGGATTTAATATATTACACTAATAGCAATTATCAATATTAATATCAAATATATTACTTTATAACAATTCATTTTTTAAAAGAATATATAATTCTATTGTAAAAATTTATTAAATTGATATAAATATTTTATGTAAATTAAAAAAATAATATCTTGTAATTTTTTTCCAAAAATTTTTTTCACAAGATAAATATCTATAATAGAAAAAATTAATTTGAGACTAATATTGAAATTATTTTTTATTGTATTCATAAGAATACATTTTGGAAGATATTTAAGAGCTGCAGGGTGAAAACGAAAGTAATAAGGTAGCTCATGCACACACATTCATTCATCTTAGGCACATTTACATACTTGATATAAAAGCACATCACAATGATCGTATCGACGATCTTAAAGAGTCTTTCTTTATAGCAATCCTTCGATAGATACACATATACATACGATAATTTTTCGAAGGTGCAAAAAATTTAAATTATGATTATTCGAATGATCATTTGTATGTATTGAATGATCATTGTATTTCATAACATAGTTCAACTATAAACTGAAATTTCAAAAATTATAAAGAAATTTTTAGATATTTCTTCGAATAAACGAAGTTTTAACTTTTGTTAACATAACTTACTTTTCATTAATTTTATTATAATATATAATATTGGTTCAAGAAAGCGATTATAAATAATGAAAGAAAAATATATATATGTATATGTACATAATTTATCAATTAAAATATATATGTGTGTAAAAGCATAAAGGAAATCGATCAAATAATTGATACTATAAATTGATTAGAAAAAAATGCGAATAATTTTAATTATAATGTAGAAATATTACTATATTAAACAAATATAAACTTATAAATAATATTCGATTAATCGAAGAAATTTGATTAATTTATCAAAAATAATTGATCAATCCGAATAATCAAAATTTTAATGTAGTTAAACAGTTTTCCTTAAGTTCGTCTTGAAGGAACAAGGAAGTCAACTTTTTTCAAAAAGTTATTCATGTGGCATAACGCTTAGTCCAAAGCCGTGCTATGCGATCGTGCTCTTCTCTATTTTGTAGATACTGTGTTGCTATACTTCCTACTAAAGGATCCGCTAAAATATGTAACAATTAATTTATTAATTTTCCTATATTATATAATATATTTATTGAACATAATTATATATATATATATATATATATTTAATAAATATATGATATATAGATTTTACCTGGATTACAGTCTGTTAAGAGAGAACAAATAGATAATAGAACCTTTGAGATAGTTAATGCAGGAGACCAATTATCTTTTAATATATCTAAACAAATTACACCCTGACTGTTGATATTACAATGATAGATTCGTGTCCGGAATGTAACCTAAAAACATTGTATTAGTGATTAATTATTATATTAATAATTTCATGTTTTTTCAGAACTTTTAGAATAACTATTTGTTAAATAAATCATTTGTAAAAAAAAAAGAAAATGTTAAAAAATTATTCTATTATTACAGAATAATTCTGTTATAACAGATTTTTTTATTCTATTATGCAACATAACTTACAAAAAAAAAAATAAATAGAAATTATGAAGATTTTATTTAAAATATCTTTTATATATGTTATTCTATATATATTAATTTGCTGTATACATTGTCTTTATAAATTAAATGTAATATCCATTATTGAAACACAAAATATTTTAAATATAAATTATTGCTTTTTTCTATTTTAAAACTATTTCTATTCATTTAGTTCTAATGAATTATAATTTAAAATTATATTATTATATATCAATAAATAAATAATTATTAAAATTTAATTTCACATGATGATGATGATGATGATGATGATGATGATGATGATGATGATGATGATGATGACATTTACATATTAATTCTTTTTGATAAATGAAAAAAAAATAAAAAATAATAAATAATTTAATTTACAAAATTTGTTGAATAATTCATAATTGATATTATAGACATACCTTTGGAGGTTTAAAAGGATATTCTGGAGAAAAATGTATATCTAAAAAAAATACTCCTCCTTCATAAACTGAACCAGGAGGTCCAAGTATTGTTGATACCCATTCATATAAATTGTCTCCCTTAGGTCCTGCGCTATAAGATAAATACTAAAGTTATATATATTATTCAATAATTTTAAATATAAAAAATAACAAAAATCAGATTTTAATGTTACAGTACAAATTAGTTTAAAATAATAAAAATATTAGAATAAAAATTAAAGAAAAAATCAAACCTGCAATTTGGTGGTGGGTCTAATGTGATTTCTGCCAATTCTTTTTGTATCCTGCGACAAGAAGATTAGTTTAAGCTCTTGTTAAGTCTCCATGGCAGAGTCTTTTTAATTTTGGATGATGGATGTGCTACCTTTTGGCGGATGTTCCTAAAGCTTTTGACATCTTTGGATTAGGCTTCGCTTCTTTGCTCTCTGGCTTATTGTCTGCCAGTGATGAACCACGCCCCCGGCCAGTTCCACTGGAACCTGCGCCTGATGACATGGCTCTAAAATAATTTATTTTTGTTATAATAATATAACATATTTTTTTCAAAAAATAGACTAGTACTTAAGAAAAAATTTTTTAATAAAATATTTATCATTTTCTTTATTAAAAATAAATAATAAATAAGTAAAAAATTATGAATTAAATAATTGAACAAACCTTGTGTTCTTAACTATGGATATTGCGAATCTCTTCAGTCAATATACATAAAAGAGAAATACTTTTAGTATTAACGATAGTCTATCTTCACCAAAAATTAAGGAATGAATAATTTTTACCTAAAATTTGAATAAAATATGAGAAAATTATATGTAAGAAGATATTTTAGTACAATTTATTTTTATAATATAAAAATACACATTAATTAATAAACATATAATGGATTATGCTAAGGTTAACTAAAAATATATTGAATTGATAAATATAAATTTACATAAAAATTCAAATAGAAATTATAAAAAATACAAATTATAAACATATTTATAATTATGAATAAAATTAAAGAGTTTTTGAAATATATAAAATTAAATAATATCATATATAAAATTATATATATAAAATTAATTAATAATATTATAATATGAACATATTTACATACATTTACATATTTATTTTTTAATTTTTATTGAAAAAATAAAAATTGAATTATATAAATCAAAATAAAATTATTATTTAAAATCAAAATGAAACAAATTCAATATATAAACTAAATATAGTTTATATATTTCTGAAATACTATACATAAACAAACATTAAATATGAATAATTAAGCAATTTTAATAAAAAAAATTAAATAAAATGATTTTTTTAATTTAAATTATATTTTAAAAATAAAATATAAAAAAAATAATTAATTAAATTTTAGTAATACTAATAAAATATATAGACATATTTCTTAAATAAAAATCTAAAAAATAATTGTCATATACACAAATCTACATAAATATAAAAACTTTTATAGAATAAGTAAAAATATATTTATTAACTTGTATTCATAACTAATTTAATTTGTAAGATTTTTGAAATATATATTCGCATATGAATAAAAGGATTTGATAATTAGACAATAAAAGATCGTACAATTATTAATAATTTCTATTTAAAAAAGAGAATCATAGAACCATTCACGATTCAAAGGAAGAGGTGTGTTACCTCGTTGGTAGAAAAGGTAGCCTTTCGATCGTTTCAGAATAAACTTTAGGACCAAAGACCGAAACCTAGGTAAATCCCAAGTAAACCGGTCGAATTCCTTGTAAAACGTACTGCTGGAAGCGAACGTGCTCCTCAGGTGCTGCTGTGTAGGCTGGTGGGCTTCATTGTCGCTCTCATGTCCCAAAGTCACGATCGCGGCGTCCCTTTTCCCTCGGCGAGCGCCGAAACGTGCGCATCTCTGCGTCGCCGGATGTTGACTCTGTCGCCGCCGCGGCGGACATCGGTAGCCGACGCTCGTAGATGGATGCACTGTAGCTATGATTACTATTTAGAAATATATACATACATGTATATACATATATATATGTAATACCAATTATTACCAATAAATTCCCTAATATTCATTTTTGCTTTTCTTTATTAGGTTATATTAGTTATATTAGTTTATAAAATTGAGATTTTTGCTTAATAATATATTTAAAACATATTATTTATAATGATAAAAAAACAAAAAGATACAAAAAGTTAAAATGTTATTATTTAAGAATATTTATATAAATAATTTAATTTATGTATATATATATATATATATATAAGTAATTTTTGAATTTATTCGTATTTTAAAAATTAGAAATATACAAATTTTCTTAAAATTATTTCTTTATCATTATTTTACAATTAAAAAAAAATATTATATTAATTCAATTAATTATTCAATATATTAATTAATTCACAAAAATTTTATTTGTAATTTTATTTCTTTTTTCTTTATAATGATTCATATTTAAAACAATGAACAATCGATATATCGACATCCAACATAAAATCGAAATATTTATATAGATTATATTTATATAGATATATTTATAACGAAATTATTTTTTATTTATTTTTTAATTTTATTTCTAATAGTATTACTTTATTATAATAAATATAAATTTTCTATTAATTCATTTTGTATTAAATTTTTATAAAATATTTCCATTTGTATAATATTTCCACAAAAAAAAAATAAAATATAAATATGAGATAACTATTAATGTCGCTTTGCACTGTATGAACTTTAGTCGAATAAGATATCTTTTGGTTATAGTATTAAATTCCTATCTTTTAATTATAAATATTTAAATAAATAAATAATATACACACATATATATATATATACATATATGTTTATAAGTATTTTTTTTATAAAAATTTTATTTTAACATTCATAAAATGCAAAAATTAATATTTATAATTTTTTTTCTCTTTCAATCCTATATTGTCGGTGAGTTATTTTTGGATATTACTTAAAGATGATGAAAATTTACTAAAATGATGTTATTAAATTGATATTAATAACATATTTTTAATGATATATTTAAATATAATTATAATATAATTTTATTCATTATATTAAATTTATTTATTATATTATAATTATATTTATATTTATAATTTTTATAATTTTTAATAATAAATATTAATATTAATATTAATAATTTTTGAAGTAATAATAATTATAAAAAATTCAAAATTTTTATACAATATAATTTTAAAATAACAAGAAAACCAAAGAAATCTTTGGAATACAATTTTTTTATATGTTTTTTATATTCTCTATCTTTGTATATAATAACATATTAAAAGATAACTTTTATGCTGAGTATTTGAAATTTTTTTTTCTCATTCTTATTCTCGTTATTCAATATAACGTTCCAAATTGTTCGTTTTTATCTATTCCAAAATATAAGAATTATATATATATATATATGTATATGTATTATTAATAAAAAATATACATATACTTAGATAATAAACAAAATTATATAATTATATAATTGTATGTTAAATAGAATAAAATAAAATAAATAATTTTATTAATTAGAAATATAAATATAATTATTTTAAAATTTCTATTTTCTAGGCGGAGACGAAAATTGCTCCGAAATTATCAAACGGAACCAATGGACTAATATAAATGCAAAAAATATAAATTATTTAATTATTCCTATTCCATATGTTATAATTCATCATACAGTTACTTCAGAATGTAATTCCAAAGATACATGTATTTATAATATCGAAAATATTCGTTCTTATCACATGGATACCAATGAATGGCATGATATCGGATATTCTTAAGTATCATTTTGAATAATTATCTATTTATTTTTTTAATATAATATGATATACTTGATATATATAATAAAATATTTAATTCAAAATAATTAATAATATATTTTATTTCATTAAGAAAATTTTCTTTCTTTATTAATTATTTTTATATCTTATTAGTTTTTTAATTATATTATAAAAATCTGTTAAAAATTATTTATATTTTAAATTTTTTATAAAATAAAAATAATAATTACATAAAATAATTAATATATTATTTATTATTATTATTCAACAGATTTTTAATTGGTGGAGATGGAAATATATACGAAGGTTGTGGCTGGAATCATGAGGGTGCTCATACATATGGATATAATAAAAAATCTATTTCAATTGCTTTCATAGGAAATTTTCAAAGTATTTTTTTTATACTTTATTTTATAATTTAGTTTTAATTATAGTAAATTTATATTAAATTTAAATTTAATAATTTATTATTTAGAAAAGAGTGCAAGTAATAAAATGCTGAATGCTGCACATAAATTAATTCTTTGTGGTAAATCGCAAGGAATACTTAGAGAAGATGTTCGGGTAATCGGGGGTAAACAGGTTATAGCTACGCTAAGTCCTGGATTTGAACTTTATAAACAGATTCAAAGTTGGCCTGAATGGGTTTCTACTCCATAATCATCCATAATTTTAATTAAATGTAGTAAACTTATTTAGTAATTACTAAATGATGTTTTTTAGCAAATAATATATTTATATTATATACTTTATTTTTTAATTTTTATCAAATAAATTGATGCATCATAAAACCAAATATTTTTTAGCATTTATTTTTTCATGCAGATTTATTAAATAATTTTCTAAATAAAATCTTCTTTTTTTAAATAAAATTACATATTAATTAAAAATTTAATTTATTCATATTCTTAATACAGAAAAATACTTTTTTTTATATATATTTTATATAATTTTACATTTTTCGTATTTTTATATTTTATATAATTTTACGTTTTTCTAAGAAAAGAAGTTATTATATTATATGAAGAATTTTTTTTTTCAATAAAGTTCTTCTATTTTATTTTGCAAATGATTCATTTTTACATTAAATTCATATTAATTTTATGACTAACAATACAAGTTTATATATTAACAAAACAAATTTCTATCATCGGAAATTATAATTAATTTAAACATAAAGTCAATCTTAAGTGATTTAATCTTAATTTCTATTAAAAATGTTGTGACCAGTGTATTTAATAAATGAAAAATCTATTGAACTTGAATCAATTATTTGCATATGTGAATGCAACGCAAATGAATCATTTCATTTTGAAATCGATTCCAAAATGTTATAGAATTTTTCAAATAAAGATAAAGAAGTCTTCAAAGTTGCAAATTTTTGTCAACTTTTATAAAAATTATTTTTATAAAAAGAAAAAAATTTTATCTTTGTAATTAATATCATACAAATTTTTTTTTTGTTTTAGTTTTAATCCAAAAGAATATTTTTTTATATTATAATTATTTTTGTGATATATCTAAATTTCAAATTTAGATCTGAAAAAATATATTTTTATATTCTATGATCTTATTTTTTCAAATTGAAAAATTGTTTTTTAATTTTTAATTTATTTAAATTTTATTATTTTATCATTATTTTATTATTATATAATTTTTTCATAATATATAATTTCATTTAGAAATATCCAAATTGTTTTTTTTTCAATTATTTTTCAATTATACGAAAACAATATTTTGAATATATAATTATATATAAATATATATATAATAAAAAATATATATATAAATATAAATATATATATAATAAAAAAAAAATATATAATTATATATAAGTAAAAAACAAATTTATATTTTTCACATATTTTTTTATAATAATAATCTTGACAGGCTATTTAGAAAATCCTTTGATATTTGTTTATTCAAAATGAACTTTTCTTAAATAATTCCAACGACTATAGATGCTGATGCAAGCTCTTATAAAATAAATAAATTAAAATGTACCAAATTACAAAATATCTAGATAATGTACAGTTTTTAATTCATTATTATAAAATTTAATTTTTTTATATTTTCTACGTATTTGATGTTTTTTTTATTTATTTCTAATTCATAATTATATATATTAATATTTTTTTATGAAGATATAAATAAACTTTTTTTATAAAATATCTTTATATATTTTAAATAATTAATTTGAATGATGAAACAAAAGAAATAATAATAATTCTAATCGAAGCACTAATTATATAAATCACATGAATGAAAAGTATAAAAATTTGAAAATAACATTATTAATAATAAAATTGATAATTATTTTATTGTTATTTTCAAAAAATAGAAAATAGGCTAGTTGGAATAGATGGAATAGATGGAATAATGATTGGGGTAGACATGTATAGCATAATAATCATTATATAAAGCTTGATATAATTGAAAAAAACCTTGATATAATTGAAAAAAAAAATGGTTACTTATTATTAACAAAATTTTCAATATAAAATAAAATGTTATTAAAATATAAAATTATTGTACAATATTTGTTAATTTTCTTTTTTAAGATAATATTATAATTTTTATAATGCAGTTATTTCTTATAAATATATGTAATATTTGCAATATAATTTATTTTGGATTTTTATATGACTTATATATTAATCATATATTTATTTCTAACTGTATTAATATTATTTTTTATCAAATTATCATTATCATTAAATTCTTCATCCTTTCCTTTCATTTTATTAATTATATTATTATATTATCTTCAATACAATACAATACAAATTAATATTATCAGGAAAAAA
This sequence comes from Apis laboriosa, assembly GCF_014066325.1. Lineage (NCBI taxonomy): Eukaryota > Metazoa > Arthropoda > Insecta > Hymenoptera > Apidae > Apis > Apis laboriosa. The sequence goes on from NW_025223501.1 coordinate 6,070,486, forward strand.
TTATACAAAATTGAGCAAAATTTATTGGTTTAATGAAACAATTGTATACTTTATACAAAATTTCTATATAATATAATGAACGTTTACAAAGAAATACATCATTTAGTGCTCAATTATGGAATGAAATAGAATATTTATGGTTTTAAATTTAATTTCACTACTTCTTGACGAATAACAGAAATTAGTTCTTGATTTATTAAAAATATAAATCTCAAACCTGCAATCTAAAAAATGACATAGAAAATATTATATCTCTTATAAATATAATGCTATTATAATTATATAATAATTATGTATTTATATACACTATTATTTATACATAAGAAATTAAATTTTTGTTTAATATTTCATTTTATAATAAAAAGAAAAATGCAATTTAATACCTCGATTACACTATTATTGTTAAGCTTCATTTTATTTCCTGCAAGAATGGGTCTACTATCTACAAAAATTGGTCGTTTTCCTTCCGAAGAAAGAAAGAAATCTCCATTATTTCTTAATCGAATAGTTCCTTGTCTTCGTGAAACTTTCCAAGCTGGACCTTCTAATGTCAAATCTACATCCACATTATGATCTTTTGTTGAACGACCTACAGTAATCTAAAATATGAAGTAGTTGAATAAAAAAATAAATAATAAGTTCAATAAAAAATAAGTTCAGTAAAAAATATATTTCATATAATGTAATTCTAAAAAGATTAAAATCTTATTAAAATTTATAAATAATTATTCTAAAAATATATATATATATACATATATGTATATACATTTTTTTTCTCTCTCAGAAATAATATAATGATATTTTTTTTAAATTACCTCTCGTGATCTCATTAAATATCTAACAAGTCTTCCTCTAAGTATTGCCAAAGTTTGATTATCAAAATCTGGTGAATTTACTCCTGTTACACTATCAACTAAAACTTGCCATCTACTCAATTCATTTTCTAACACTTTTATTTCTCTTTTATTTCTCCTATCTGCTGCAATAAGTTCTGCATCTACTAATTCATCTTTTTGTTCAATTAATTCTGTATCATTAATCATCTCTTCTGCATCAGAAAAATTAAGAACATGTTCACCTCGTGGTAAGCTTTGTACAGTTTGATCAGGAAGAAGATGATATTGTTTCATTAACTGCCAATGAGCTAATAAAGCTTTTGCTGTTCGAGCAGAATAAAATGTATGAGCATTAGCTTCAAGAAGTTCTTGAAATACTTCTACTGTAGGTTGAGAAGTCTAAAAAAATAAAAAAATCTTATTATTTAAAAAATACATGAAATTATTAAATACATCTTATATTTACTAATATAAATAATTTTATTAAATTAAAATATTTGATTACCGATTTTATTGTACCCAAAAGATCTTCCTCTGCTTTGCTATATAAAGTTCTTGCTTGTACACTAGCAATTAATTCTGGATGTAAATTACGCATAGCTTGAACCGCAACTCTTGAAACTGCACTATCATATAGCAAAGCATACCATCTTTGTTGTATTTCTTGTAATGTAAAACGACAAGAAAATTTTGTACCTCTATGTACCTGTACATAGATTACATTAATTAATATGTTGCATTAATGAATTTTTATTACCATTATTATTTAGTAATTTTTAAAGAAAATAATAATATCACTCAATTAATAATAACGATTTTCTATATTATTTATAAGTATTTACAGAAAAAAAAATAAATACCATTCTTAAATCATTTGTCTGCTGTACACCAGTAATTAGTGCTAAATCATCTGTTGGTTTCCATCTTCCTAAATCTTTTGTTGCATTCACAGAATGTGAATGATTTTTATTTTTTTTATTTTTTCGTCCTGGAGCATTTGAAGCTCCTGGTCTATTTGTTCGTCTATTACATCTATCTGATTGAGAAACATTTGTAGAAATCTGAATGGGACTTGATGCATTTTGTTGTGGAACAGCAGATTCTATTGGAGTAGTAGAAAGTGAGACAGTTCTAGATCTAGCAGCAGATTTTGTACTTGTAGCTGGAGGTTGTAAGTTAAATGTTGTTTCAACAAGTTCATCATCAAATTTTCTACGTTTTATTGTACGTGAAGAACTAAAAATTTAATAAAATATACAAAATTTTGTTATTAATATATTTTTTTATTTAAATTTATTTAATAAATATATAAATCTTTAATCAAGAACTAAATTTTATTCATTATAAGTATAAATCTAGTATCAAAAATTTAAATAAACTGAATTATGGAAATTATAATTTATTTAGTAATATTTACTTTAATTATTTATTTAAAATACTATATAATTATTTCTAAATATACTTATCTTTTATAATAAAAATATACTAATAGAATTAATAATAGTCTATGAATTCTATTAAATGGTTTAAATATTTGTATGATTTACATATTTGTATTATTTAATCTTAGAAAAAGAGAATAATATTTACACAGAGAGTTTAAATATTATTATCTTTTATTAATAACTGTACAATACATAACTGTACAATAATATAAATTTCTACAAATATCTTTTAAAATTATAAATATCTTATAAAATATTTTTAAAATATTTAATAAATTTTATATTAAATTAAATATAAAATAAAGCAATCCCAACTAAACAAATGATTTGTTTTGCAATAATCACATAAATTATGTTTTTGAATTCAAAAATCATAGATCTAATAATTTATATGATAAGAATTATAATTCTATAATATTTATAATATATATATATATATTTGCTTTTAAAGTCTTTAAAAAATTTTAATTATATTGCTATCAATCAAGTATCTCATATTTCTAATTTGTCATTTTATTTTTTTATCAAAAATTTTCATTCAAATTTTTATTAATATTATATTATATTATATATTATATTATATTATGCTATATAATATAATTATGCTATATATAATATACTATAATATATAATTATTATAGTATAATTTACATTTTATATTTTTTTAACACAAAATGATATTCTTTAATCACAAAATAATTAAAATAAATTTCATTTTATAAACATGCATAGAAATTTTCAATTATAAAACATAAAACATTCATTAAACAAAACAAAAAAAACTATTAACAATTGATATGGGAAAGTATTTCAATTATCATAATATGTGAAATATAATTTGTTAAAATTATAAATACTACAATAATACAATACTGATCAAAACTAATCTCATATTTTTATTTTACATTTTTATTTTTTCTCATATTTATATTCTTTGCTCTATAGATATAAAATCAGTTTTATTTGTAAATACATTATTTATATGTAAATGTAAAATTAATAAACACCTTCTACGTTTTGTTGATAATGGATCCAAATTTGGAGATTCAATAGATATATTTAAAAATCCATCAGTATTATGCGAAAATCCATGATTTACATTTGAAGGAGTTGGAACATCCATAATTTTATAGGTTAGTTTATTATAAGTAGCTAATTACCACATATACATCAATTATGTCATTATTATGTAAATAATGAATCATTCACAATATTTTAATAAATATAGATTATTAATTAATTTCACAATATTTAATGTACATTTAAATTAAAATGTTCTATGCATTAAATATTTTAAGTAATTTTGTTTCAAGAAGAGAAACAATTTTAGTAAACATAATGGTTAGTAGTATAGCCAATATATACAGAAAATAAAACTATGAAATAAAATAATAATATTTCATGTTTACTTATAGTTCTTATATTTAAAAAAAATTATCTGTTATGTATACTATAATTTTTATTTCATAAAATATAGATTTTTTATTTTTTTTTAGAATCATCATATAAATATTTTGACAAAAATATTTTAAAAATAGAATAATATATATATATAATATTTGTATTATTTGTATTATTAAATAAATATTTTTAAATATACAGGATATACATTTTAATATATTTATGAAACATTTTTGGAAAATCGATCTTAGAGGATAAAATAAAATATTAAGATTTATTTAATAAATTATAAACAATTTTAATCAAATTTATTTATATGAAACAAGATAGAGATAAATTGAGATAAATTGAGACATCAATATGATGAAATCATATTATTCTATCTATGTCTAGTTTTATTTAATGCAAATCTAAACTACAATCTTAATAAATTAACATTAACAAATAAAATTAACATTAAAAAAACTAATACAAAGATATTATAAATATATTAATATTTTGTATGTAAATTTAATTATTTATAAACATTGTCATCTGAAATAAAATATTTTAAATATTTTATGAAAAAAAAAAACAAAATCAGTATTTTACTTAATTAAATTATACTGTGATATCTTTTTTATTTTCATTTGTACATAATTTTTTTTATTAAAACCTATCATTTACGTAATTTAAAAGTTTATTGTTATAATTATTTGTATTCTTTTTTATATATTATATTTAATACATGAATTTCTATATAAATAAAAGAAAAATATAAAAATTATAATAATTAATTTTTAAATGATTATGATTAATTATTTTTTATAAAATATTGTAATATAAGTTTTTAAATTTACCAAATTATTTTCAAAATTCATAATAATCTAATAATAATAGTAGTTCATAATATTTTAATTCACGTAATAAATAATATATGTAATATATGTAATAAATTTATTTACTTTTTAAAAAAAATAATTATTAAAAATCTTCATTTATTTGAAATATATAAAGATGTAAATATATAAATTTTTAGAAAGATAATAAAAATAATTATCCTCAAAATGCTAAAATTTAGATATAAATTAATTCATACATAAATTAAATGTTTGTACAATGTAAAATAGAATAACAAAATATAATTTTTTTCTATATATATGTAAAGTTGAACTTTATATGAAATAATTACAAAAATTAAATAGAAAATAATAACAGTAAAAGAAATTTACCAGTATTATATCTATTATTTTCATTTCATATATAAATGAAATGTTTTGTTTGAATGTTTTGTTGAAATGTAATATGTTTTCATTTATATATGAATTTCTCATGCAAGCATGTATCATTAATTCCAAAATGCATATTTTTTTAAAATATGTTTACTTCTATCATGAAAAATAAAATTAAATAATACATACTATAGAATCATATTGACTTTCTTATTAATAAAAATATGATATTGAAAAACACATGTACTCATAATATTTATTATATCAAATTGATATTTTTTCAATATCGATAGCAGTCTGTTGGTAATATTCATTTACAAATTAATTAACATTAGCTTTTGTCTACAATATTCTCACGATCAAACTTTTTTTCTATATGAATTCTTTTTAAGTTTGTGTAAATACATATCATGCAATCATTTGAAATAGTTTCTTCTTTAAAAAAAAAAAAAAACATTTGGAAATATTTTAGTTTATGCAGTCATTTTTAATTAAATTTTTTTTATAAAAAGTAATCAGCCTGGGGCTTTTTACTAGGTATTCCTCGACTTTCTTGTGGTGCTGCTTCAAATATTGTGAACTCTCGTTGAAGATGTTCATTTAATTCTAATATTGCCGCAACATTTCCACACCTATTAAAAAATTTTATCAAAATTAGTTTATGAAAAATCAAAATCATTCTTTTATATTTTTAAAATATATATATATATGTATATATACCTATAGCAGTAATTAGGTGCTGACCAAACGGTCAAAACAGTCTCATTAAAATGCCATTTATATCCTTCCATAACTAATTGATGTGCTCTACAAATCATATCAATGTCATTTGCGGAATTAAACTGTGCTACAACATCACTTCCAAAAAGATAACCAGCTCCACGTGGGGATACTCCCCAACCTTGAGTATCTTCAGGATCTGACCAAAGTAAATCACACATTGGACCATCATGTGGTACCTACAAGAATATATTTATTAAATATTTTATTAAATTATATGTTTATATTAAAGACATACATATAATTTATTTCTTTTTATTATGAACTTAAATATAATTCTTACTTCTTGTTTTCTATCTATAGTTCTTATTTGATCAAGCGTTTGAATGCTTGGAGATAATCCGCCATGAACACAAAATATTTTTCCATCAATTATAGCAGAAAGAGATAAATAATCAAATATTTCAGTACAATATCGCCAAACTGTAATGCTGCCATATTTACGTAAGCATTCATCATAGAAACCATAAACTTGAGTAATTTGACGAGACTCATGATTTCCTCTTATTAATGTAATCCTATCAGGATAGCGAACCTATAATTATATTAATATTTATAACTATTATTATAAATGTAAAATAAATATAATACACATAATATAAAAAATATAATAAAAAATAAAAAAATGTTACACTACCTTTAATGCCAAAAGAAGAAGGAATGTTTCAACACTATAAAATCCTCTGTCAACAAAGTCTCCCATGAACAAATAATTTGTCTCTGGTACATCTCCTCCAACCTTAAAGAGTTCTTTTAAATCATAGAATTGTCCATGAATATCTCCACATACCTAAAAATAATTTACATCTTATATAAATTGTAATTATTATAATTTTTTACATTTTATTTTTATAAAAACATACAGTAACTGGAGAATCAACTCTTTGTACATTACTTTCTTCAATAAGAATTTCTCGTGCCTTTGCACAAAGAGCTTTAACTTCAGCTTCTTTGATAATTTCACATTTTTTTAGTTGTTCTATTTGCCGATCCAAATCGCTGGAATCAGCCATCTTATGAAATAATGACCTTCACTGAAAATTAAATAAAATATTTTTATAATATATATAATATATATTTATAATAATTTTAAAAAATTTAATATAAATAATAAATAATAATAAATAATAAATTTATATATGTATATAACATAACAAATAAAAAATATATAAATAATATATGAAACTATTAAATACATAAAAATATATAAAAATATATAACAATATATGAAATTAATATTATTATTACTATTTGTTATTTATTATACATAGTATTTTATAATTTTTCATTAAATAATTATAGTTTTATCTTAAATTATTAAATTAAGAATTTTAAATAATTTACCATATATATAAATATATATATATGTTTTATATATGTACATTATATATATTATATATATAAAATATATAATAAACTAAATTTAATAAAAATTTAATAAATAATTAAAGTATGATTTGTAACTTTATTTTTTATAAAATTATTAGTATATAAAATTATTATTAGAATATATAATCATATATAACATAATTATAAAGAAACTTTTTATTGCATAATGCATAATTTAAAAAATATATATAACTACATAGGAAGATAATAAATCATTAAATATTAAAAATTTTTTAAATAAAATTATTGATTTAAAATAATAATTGTGTATTAAATATAACACATATTAAAATGTCTAAAAAAAAAAACAATATATACAAGAATTTAAAAATCTTATATTTAAATTATATTTGTATAATATTTATATTCTTATATATTCTTATAAATATAAATATTCAAAAAATTGCATATTTTATAAAAATGTAATATATTCAATTAAAATTTTATACAAAAACGTCACAAAAACAAAAAATAAATAATAAATTTTTAAGAAAATATATTATACAAATACATATTATACAAATAAATAATATGTAATAAAAACGATAAATGTACCTGATCTTATAAGGAAAGCGAGGTTTATTTCGCTTAATAAATAAGACGCATTTAAACAATACACGTGCAGTTAAAACTCTTTACTGTTATTTCATGAGTATTAAAACATTAATAAATGATTATAAACAATCAAAAAGTTCATTTCAACAAGTATAAAACATTACGATGTAAGATGTAACTGACATTACAATCAGAGAAGCCGAGAATAAAAATTCGAGTGTGTTGGCATAGATTAAAGTAAACCGAGAAAAGAAAATTTGTTGTTACTATTCTAGATTTCATTCTATAGTGACATAATTTGTTTAATCGAATTGATTGTATTGCGAATCCTCCTTTAATTTGTATCTAAAATTATATTTATATTTGAATTCCTCTAGATTTAAAATTAATGCATATTATAAAAAAATTAAAATATTTTTCAAAGTATAAAATAATTTTATTATATATTATAATATATATATGATATATAATTATATATATTAATAATTAATACAAAATAAAATTATTTCTACTTATAAGTGAAAAAACATGTTTAAATATATTTTTGAAATATATTTATAAATGTAATCCTATCAGGATAGCGAATGTTAATATTGTTAATAATATAATATTAATATGAATGTTAATATTATAATTAGCAAGTGTTATATTATAAAAGTTATTATATAGCTTTAAAAAAATGAATATATAAAAATAACTTTTTAAAGATATATAGATTTTATAAATTTTTTAAATTAAATAGATTTTGAAATTAAAATATTTATTAAATATTTCGAATCTTATTATGAACTTATTGTGACTATCAAATTATAAATTAATTTGAACTTAAATTTAATAAATATACAATTCTTATTATATTATATATAATTAATATATAATGTATAAATATAAATAAATATTACAAATAATTTAATTTTAATATAATTTAAAATCATACTATAAATTATTAATATAAATATTACTTAAATAAATTAATAATTAATAAATTAATATTAAATAATTAATATTAAATAAATTAATAATTAATTTATAATGTAATTATATAAATTATTATGATTGCTATATTTTAAAATATTAATACATTATTTAAATATTATAAATTATTTTATAATTTTATAATTTTAATAATAATAAAATATATAAATGTAATATAAAATATAATAAATTATTATTTTTGTTAAAATTTATTTATATTTTAATTGATTTAATAATTAAATTTAACTAAATTTAATAATTAAATTTAATTTTTAAATAATATAGTTTTAGATATGATTCTATCATAATTCATTTTATATTTATTTATCAAATAATTCCGTGATCAGTTTATATTACATAAATATTAAACAAAACTTTTGTTATTCTTTTTTAATGTAATCTTAATATTATCTAACGAAACTTTAATATAATATTATTTACTATATTATTTAAAATTATAAAGTAGAAGTATTTTTTCAAATAAAATAATTTAAATACAAATAAATACAATTAAATACAAATTAAAATATTTTAGTTTATAAAATAATCACATGTGGCGCTAAATTTGTATCTTCTACTATTAGAAGATAGTGGTTCTTACTCTCTTTGTCTTTCTCCCCTCTCGCGTCACAATATCCTTCGGTTTTACTCTTCCTCTCGACTTCTCGAAGATTTCCGCATATCGAGTTAAGTTTAACGCTAATTTATTCTTTTAAAAACATTCTCTATTTATACAAAAAGTCACTGTGTTAAAAAAAAACTAATTATTATATTCGTGTTTTTTTGTAAGATACTTAGAAAACTTAAAAAAAAGTTTTACGTTTTTTTTTTTTTCTATTATCTGTTGAGTTTTTCTTTTTCTTGACTGGACATACGAGTGCGAAAATATCAGATAGCGCAACGGAGTTCAACATCGATGTATCGATATTAAAGACTCCCGGGGGCGAGGTTTTGAGACAATAGTTTCTGAGTGAGGTTACATGGACTCATTGAAATGTCGTGGCTGCTCAAACAACGAACTTACGATTAGCTCAGGTGAGTGTAATTATCATAAAATTAAATTTTAATAGGTTTTTGAAACAGAAAAATATATAATTTTCATTAGTTCAAAAGAGTAGGTTTGTTTGATTGTCGCTGGCCCGATTATTTTAGACGATGACGTGCTGCTAATGTATACTCGACACCTTGTATTCTTACTCTACCCGTGCCGCATTCCTTCGATGCAACTGTGTGATATTTGAGTTAAACAGGATATAATCTGTTGCATTTGCTGTTTATTCTATTATTATATTGAAAATAAATCAAAATTAATTAATATTATAATTAATATTATAACTATTATATTATATTTAGGTACAATATTTTGACATATGATATAAATAGTTTAGAATATTATTTAAAATAATTAATTAAGTGATAATTAAATCAAAATTATATTTTTATAAAACATATTGATTTTTTTATTTAAAGTTTTTTATAAAACAATTTTTTTATTTAAAGTTCTGAAATAAACTTAATCTAAAAATTATACGTTTTTAATTACTTTCATTCTATTCATTCATTCTGCAAAAATATAAAATTTTTATTTATATAAAAATATGTTCATTGAAATTATTTAAATTATGCTTTTTAAATTATTCAATATTTTTTTTTAGTATAATTGTAATATTATATTGAAAAAGATTTCTAAACAAATATTTTTTATCAAATTTTATATTGTTTACATTTCATATTAATATATACAATTCTATCTTTGTTATTACAGAAAAATATAAATATATATTATTTAAATATTATAGTAATTATTAAATTTATATTACAATATACTACAATACTACAATATATTATACAATATTCTACAATATACTACAATATATTACAATATATTTATATTACAACAATTATATATTAATTTTAAAAATGCGAATTATTTAAAATTATCATTATTATATTAATATTATATTATTATTATTTATTATATGTATTATAAATTATTAAATTATTTAAAATATTTGATTAAAAAAAAATAATATAAATTGTCTTATGTATATTCTATTTATTTTTTGTTATATGAATTTAAAAAATTTTTTTGTAACTTTTTTTCATAAATGAAAGAAGATTTTGATTGAATTAATAATTTCATTTATAACGTATAAAAAATTTACCAGTAATTTAAATAAATATCTCTTTATTTAATCAATAATTAATCAATAATTAAATTTAATAATTATTAGTTTTTATTAGTTTTTTAAAATTTACAAAATTTAATTATATACATATTAATAAATTTAAATTTGTTAAACATAATTGAATAATCTTTATTTTATATTTAAAATATTTAAAAGTGTAAGAATTTATGATTTCATTATTAAATATATTTTCATTAACATATTTGATTGAACTATTTTTTTTTGGAATTTTTTATATTTTTTATATTATAATAAAAAATTTATATATACATATCATTGATATTTTATTTCGATTTATAACAGAAATATTTAATTAACAATTTAACAATTAACATTTAATTTAACAGTAAGATTTTACGATTATTTTTGAAGAACAAAATTATCTTATTCAATTTATTTTTATAAATCATTACATAAAATTTTTTAAAATTTAAATTAAATTATATTAAATTTTTTTTAATATATTTAAATTATATTGATTTATTAAAAAAATTATTTTTACTGAATCATTATTCTTATTAAACAATCTTTAATGAATTAATAATAATAAATATTATATATTTTATATATAAAATTACACAAATATTTATTATTAATATTTATTATTAATATTTTATAGAATTTTAACTTTTTTCTTTTTTATATAAAATATTTTTTTAATTTTTACGAAAAAATTAATCCTAATGAAAAATTTATTTTTTCTGATAAATTTATAATAATTTATCAGAAAATATTTATATTTTATATTTTATGCTGTGTTGATTAATTTAATAATAATTAATGTTAATAATAATAATAAATAATTATAATTGCTAAAAACTAACATAATAATTTTTCTTAATATATAATTTTTAATTTTTAAACAAAATTTCAAAAAATAATCAAATAAATAATAATATTGAATAATTTTTTCTTTTCAAAGAACAGGTAGAGAGCTCATTTCTTAGAAATAGAATGGTTTTCTAAGTACAAACCCTAGCTTGAAATTAACTTCGTGTTTCGAATACTTTTTGGGTGGCCAAGACCATACATTCCTTTGACATCTTAAAAATTATGTATATCTGCTTAATATATTTCAATATATTTATTTATTTTAAGGTATCATATATAATTTTATCCACTTTATTTCACCATACTATACTATTAATATAATGTTAATCTAATATTATTTCATTATATATATTTTTTTAAATATTTCGTATTTTATATATTATATACTTAATTATTTAATTGTAATATTTTTTTTGCAATATTAGAATATATATTTATAAATACAATAAAATTATAATTTTTAAAATATTATTATGTTATTATTTTAAATAATAATTTTGTAACCTCATCGCAAAAAAATATGTCAAATATTTCTTATATTTTTACTTCTTGTATTTCTTTATTTTTTATTTGTTTAATTCATCGAATTTCATAATGTGAAAAATAATTTTAAAATTATAAACAAAATCATAGAATATAATATATTTTGAGATTATAAATCTTTGTTTTTGTTTATGAAATTTTTCAGAATATAACATAACACAATTTTTAATAATTATAAATTTAATTTGATATTTGAATAATTGATAATTCAACAATTAGTATATATATTGTGAAAATAATATTGTACATGTAATTGACAAAAATTTCTATAAATATTCACGTTATAGTATAATTATTAATAAAATTTTAACATAATTAATATAAAATATATTTATAAATTAATACATATACAGGATGAATTGAAAATATATACTATATAAAAATAAATAAAAAATTAATAATATAATTTTTTCATTTAAAAATTTATTGAATATACATAAATGTAAATTAAATGAATAGATGGAATGAATAATCAACAAATTATTTCACATACAAAAACAAATAGAAAATGTAAAATACAATTTTTTCATTTGAAATTTTGTTTACAAATAAATCGAATTTTAAAATTTGTATCTAATTGATATAAATATTTATATTTATATTTATATATATTTATAATTCATATGGAATATGACCAATAAAAAAAATAGCTAAAGATATATTACAAATAAATTAATAAATTTTTCATTAATTTTTAAAATTATATAATAATTATATATTATTATTATTATTATTATTATTATTATTATTATTATTATTTCGACTTATTTCAACTTATCTTATTAAATATAATTTGAAGAAATAATATTATAATAATTATAAAAAAATATGGTTTTTAAATACTTGTGAAACAGCCATAAACTCAATAAGCGTGGGAGCATACAAGCAAGCAGTTAAGTTGAAAATCCGTGACTAGATTAATCTCACAATTATTTAGCAGCAGACAGCTAGACTTTAAATATTTTTATTTTTATTTATATTTTTAAGCAAGAGTACAAATTTCTCGGTAATTGCCAAATTTATATTTTTAATTATATAATTATGTAAAAATATACAAATATTTTATATTCATAGAAACAGTAATATTAAATAATAATAAAATTTATTTTTAAATTATATATATATCTTATATAAACTTATGTACATATAATATTTGCAGTGTGTATAAACTTTTAGTAAATTCGTATATATCTTATGTAAACTTATATGTACATAATATTTGTTGTATGTATAAACTTTTAGTAAATTCGTATATATATTTTTTTAATTTAGAGATATTATTAATATTATTTTTATTATTTTTTATCATTTATTTAAAATTTTAATGCACGTAATTTAAATTTATTTTTCTCTTATAATTATTTTAATTTTAAATTATATAAAATACTTAATAAAATAATTATTTTTTATTTTTGTTTTCTATGTAAGTAATTATATACCAAACTATATAAATAATTACATAGTTTCAATTATACATGCATTAAATTATAATAAAAAAAAAATTATAAAAAAGAATTTTTTTTTTATAATAAAAATGTAGATACAGTTTACTTATTTTTTTTGTTGTATTTTTTAACTCATATTTCTGCAAACAATTTGAAATATATATTTTTATTTAAATTATAAATATATTTTTTTCATTATTAAATATTTTTGATAAGATGTGTTCATAATTTAAATATCACATGAAAAATTTTAATTTTGCTTTCAGGGAAGCAACATCCGTGAGCAACGACATCACAATGCGCATGTTGCTGCCACTGAGCTTGGTTTTCGTCGCAGCAGGTTTGCTGCTGGCAACTACCAAAGCAAATGTTCATTTGCATCTACATTCTGACACTGCCAAACATTTTGCCATTGGTGAACGTGAACAAGCAATTGCTGGAATGGAAGCTAGCCTTTTATCTCTTCTTGGTTTTGCTAAGAGACCAAAACCACAAGGTCCTGCTTATGTTCCAGAGTCATTAAAAAAACTTTTTATCAAACAAAATACAATTGGTACAGCTGATATTGCAAAACCAGGAATACATGCCAGATCTGCTAATACAGTGCGTTCCTTTTCTCATGTTGGTAAGCAAATATTTTTACAAACATGTATTTAAATCTTACATATATAAAATTATTTCTTATATTATAATAATTTGTAAATTATATTATATTTTAAATTATAATACTTTATTACATTAAAATTTAATGTAAAGTATTTAAGTTATTATCTTGCAATTTATAATTATAAAATCTGAATATATACAATATGTTTGCATAATAGTATTGCATAATATAATTAATTTATATATATCTATATATATTAAATATATATTAATTATTTAATTAAAATATTTAATATATATTAATTTATATATATCTATATATATTAGTATATTAATTTTTTTTTTTCTTATTTTCTTCTATATACAGAGAGTAAGGTGGATCATAAATTTCAATCTCCAAATCGCTTTCGTCTTTCTTTTGATTTAAGTAGTATTCCTTCAGGAGAAAAATTACAAGCTGCAGAATTAAGTCTTTCTCGCGTACCTATTTTAAATCAAGATGATTCCAATCCAAAATTGGGTAGAATACTTATATATGATATTTTACGTCCTGGTGCAAAAGGATATAGTTCTCCATTATTACGTTTAATTGACAGTAAATTAATAAATACTAGAAAAAATGGCACAATTAGCCTAGATGTTCATCCTGCTGTAGAAAGATGGATAAAGGATCCTAAAAATAATCATGGACTTTTGGTGCATGTACGTGGAATTAAACAAGAGCATGTACGTTTGAAAAGAAACACAAATGAAAGAAATGATACATGGGTTGTTAATCGCCCAATGTTATTTACTTATACAGATGATGGCAGGTATAAAATAGTCTTTCTTCTTATAAAATCTTCTTTTTAATCTTCTTCTTAAATAAAATAATATATAATATCTATTCTAATTATATTTAAAATATAAATTTTTTATATATAATGTAATATTTTATTTTATAAATTTATTATAATAATATTGCTCATAGAATATTAATTATATAAGAAAATATATTAATTATATAGATATAAAATGTCTTCTGCAAGTCAAATAATGGATCGCCGTGCTAGAAGAGCAGCACTTCGAAAAAATCGTCGAAAAGATGGACGTGAGAATTGTAGGCGACATCCGCTTTATGTTGATTTTGCTGATGTTGGTTGGAATGATTGGATTGTTGCTCCTCCTGGTTATGATGCCTTTTATTGTCATGGTGATTGTCCCTTTCCATTAGCAGATCATTTAAATTCTACCAATCATGCAATTGTTCAAAACTTGGTTTATTCAACAAAACCAAGCATGGTGCCTAAAGCTTGCTGTGTACCTACTGCTCTTAGTTCAATATCCATGCTTTATCTCGATGAAGAAAATAAAGTAGTATTGAAAAATTATCAGGACATGTCTGTCCTCGGATGTGGATGTCGTTAAGTATTCATTAATTGATTCAACAAATTATCCTAACAGTGAAGAATGCATGTGCAATAAAAATGAAAATAGATAAAAAGATATTAAAAGATAAGATAAGAAACAAAGAACTAAGATTGCAATAATGCCATAAATAATGTTATAAATAATGTTTTGAAAATGTTGAATTGTTTATTAAATATTTACACAATTGAGGCATTCTGGAAGGATTTTAAATTTATTATGTATGAAAATTTTACTTATATGATTAATTGTTAAAAATTCAGATAATTCTGACTGCCTAACTTATTTTTTATTCACAAAATAAAATAAAATCTGAAAAAATTATTGTAATTTACTATAATATAACAAAATTTTGATCCATTGATTATTATAAAAAGTTTAAATATAGAGGTAAAAAGATTTGCTGTAAATAGGAATTATATATATAAGGAATATCTATAAAGAATATAATAATTAATTTTATTAAGATATCATCAACCATATAAAGATAAAAATTTAAAGAAATGTTAGGCAATTAAGATTTTAATCTCGTTTTTATTTGTGCCTTATGTTAAAATATTTTACAAAAAAAATATATATTTTCAAAATAGAATTTAAATCGAGATAAATGCGCGCGCCAAAAATTTAAGTATTTCTTCTTGTAAGCTTTCTAAATTAGTAATTTGTTACTATTGAGAATTAATTAATTTTTTAATCGATTGTTAATTGTTCAAAATGATAAAATTCAATTTGAACAAACATGCAATTGATTTTTATTGACGGCAGGAATATATTAATAGAATAATTGAAAATCCTAAATTCATATTTGATTACTAATTTCCTAATAAAATTAGTAATTGGTCTATTTATTCTTTACAATTTTTTCTTTATCATTTCATTTATATAATAATTGTTTCTAAGGTAAATTAAAATTTTTTTAATATTATATTTACATTAAATTTAATAAAATCATTTTTTTTAAATATTAACGTTCCAAAAATTTGTTTTTTCAAACATTTTAATTTGTAATTAAATAATATATTATATTACGAATTCTTGAAACAATTGTATTTATTTGATATTTAATTTTTTTTAATATTTTTTAAAAATATCCATTTGAAAAATAAGGCATTATTTTTTATGAAATATATATATAAAATTATTATAACTTATTTGAATTAATAATTAATAAATTATTTGTATAATTCATTAATGATTTAAATTTTATGAATTCATTCATAATATAGATAATGTTATAATATATATTATAATGTTAGTAGTATATTTTTTTTATTTTAAATGAATTTAAGATATCAAGAAAAAGAGTGAAAATGAGTAAATGAAAGTGAGAGTAAGAGTGAAAGGGTGTGTGTGTGTGTGTATGTGTGTGTGAGAGAGAGAGAGAAAATCAGTAATAAAAACTTATGAAAAAACATATATATTGTACTATAAATAAATATTATTTGTAAAGTTTGAAAAATATAATAATAATAATTTATCATTTCAAACAGGATATAAAATATTTTGAAACCTAATTTTTCCTAATTTATTTAAACTATAACAATATTTTATATATTTCAATTTCTTCTTTTATTCTAATTTGAATTATTGATTTTTTTTTATAAATTTAATTCAAAAATTCTTCAAAATTATAAAAATCTTTTTAAAGTAAATATCTCCTGCCGTCAAAAATAAATTGTACCTGCCTGAGGAGCAATTATATCTTATATTATTCAAGAAATTTAAACATATGTATATTTGTATATTTGAAAAGAAAAATGATATTAAGCATTATTTATATTTATAGCGCGCATTAGTTTGTAAAATTTGTAAAATAGATAGAATAAAAAAGGACTAATGTAAATAATGCGTTTGTATAGTAAATTAGTATATAATGATTATATAAATTAGTATATAATATTCTATTTTATGTTTTTATTAATATTTTTATATTTTTCGATTGTACACAAATATTGCGTGTGTAAATACAGTAAATAAATTTTTAATAAATATATATATATATTTATTATAAAAAATATATATATATATATATTAAATTACACTTATATTTTTGTACTTAAATAGAAAAAATAAATAATTACAGAAAAATTACAGGTAATTAATTAAAAATAAATCTAACAATTAATATAATTAATAATATATATTGTTTAATTATGCTAGAATGCATTTTAAAATTATTTTGTATATAAAATAATAAGTATCATATAAAATATGTAACAAAAGTTTTATTTTTTTATACATTTATACTACATATATAAAATAATACATGTTTTATTGTAAATATAAAAAAAATATAGAATTATTTCAGTCTTTAATGCCAAATAAGAATAATAATTTAATAGAATGTATTCAAGGCTTGTATAATGGCAGTGCGAGGTAAAAATCATTTTCACACATTATACATTGTACATATATATACAATAATTTTGAATTTCATTTACTAAATATTCTAAATGTTGTACAAAAAATATTCTAAATGTTATATGGCACAGTCTGATTATACACTGCAGGAACAGCATTACTTTATAAAAGTATTTAAAAATTGTAACTTATTGATTTTTATATTCTGATTAACTATTAAAAAAAATAAATAAATGCAATAAGTATGTTTCATATTCATAATAATAAAAAAAGAATATTTTTTTTATAAATATATTTTAAATATACTTAGATTATTTAATTATAATATTCATTACTTTTTTGATTTTATTTTTCTTAGAAATAATTTTCAATTCTTCTATCTATTTAGATTTTGTAATACAGAATTTGATATGTCTTGTTGTAAATATGAAATTTTCGTAATTTATCTTTTATACATTATATTATATATATATATATATATATTTAAAGAACAAAACAATGTTAATTACAAATGTAAAAATAATAATAAAACAAGAATCTTCCTAAAACAACCTATCTCAAAAACTAAAAATCATATACAACTTTTATACATTACAATTATTACAATATTTACAATATTTTATGATTAAATTTCTTACATTATAAAGTTAAGAGGCACAATGGTATATATTTTTTACAGAGATAATAATAAAAAGATTTATTTAAATGTAAATAATACTTTTAAAAAAATGTATTAATGTCGAAAAAACTCGAGTATGATTTTAAATATAACTCAATAATATAAAATAAATTTTCATTTAAATCATCTTTAAATAAAAAATTTTAACTGAATTTCTTCATTAAAAAATTTTTTCCTTTCAAAAATTTTTAAAAGAAAATATTAATTATGAAATTTAATTATATTTAATTATAATAAAATTGTTCACTTATATTATTTCAGTTAATATAAATAAATAAGAAATATTCATTATTTATTTTTTTCAATTTTGAATATTTTAAAAATAATTTTTTTTGTTTTTTACTTATAACATATAAACATTTTAATAAAATAAATTTTCATTTTCTAAAAAATTTTTAAAAATCTACTAAAAAATGTAATTTTTTAAAAAATAGAATATAAATAATTTCTAATATAAATTCAAGGTACAGGAGAAGGAGGTGGTGGAAGTGGACTAAAATATGTAGAAGATCGTGAACTAGGAGAAGGAGGACAACTAATTCCAGCATCACTTTGGTAAACAGATCTTGGAGTAGGGGGTGGAGGATAAGGTTCACTTTCATATCGATATCTTGCTGGATAATTGCTATCTGACTCATCACAAACATCTGTACTGCAAGGAGTTGGAGGTGGTGGTTGATTTATACTTTTATAATACCTATAAGGTTTATACCTAGATGCATTACTACTTGAGCACCTCGTAGAATTGGCTGTTGTGGCAGGACTTGGAGGAGGATTTAATGTCTCTTGAGGATAACCTGTGGAACTCCCTCGAGTTGAACTTGATGCACCTTAAATTAGAATATTTATTATTGCAGTCTAAAAATATTTTTTATTTTACTTTTATATTTATATTATGTGTATTATATATTTTTGTAAAAGCTATAATATTTATATATTTTTAAATAAAATTTTTATAAGAAATTATTCATAAAACTATTTATAAATATATATAATATATTTATATATATTTATATTTTATATTTACATTATATATATTAATAATTTTATTTTTCAATAAATAAAACATAAATTAAAATTTTACCAGTAATATGACTGCGATCATAACTTGATCCAATACTACTTCCATTTAACATTGACATTCTTACAGTTTCCATTCCTATTTTCAAATCTTTTCTACAATTTTTTTGTGCAAACATTGGTTTTGCTAATCTTGCAGGTTTTGGTGATAATGGATCTCCAGCTGAATCGTGTAAAATATCAGGCAATTCTTCGTTATTTATAAATTTTTTTCTACAATAATAAAATCCAAAAGCAATTGCAGCGATTGTTGCAATCAATCCAATAGGTACAATAATAACATAAGTGATTTTTCCAGATTCTAATGAATTATTCTCTTGTCGAGGATTATTTGCTGGTGTACATGCAGATGCAAGTTCGTCACTTCCATCAGCACAATCCTCCCAACCATCACAAAGAGCAGAACCAGAAATACAAACACCATTACCAATGCATTGAAATTGATCTGGACGACAACAATGTGCTTCATCTAGACCATCATGACAGTGAGTTGTTCCATCACATACCCAGGACATATCTACAAAAATTTAATAATATTTTATACTTTTATTCTTTTTAATTTATAACTGAAACAATTATTCAATTTTTTTACCAATGCAATGACCACTTTGACATTTAAATTGTTCACGATTACAAGTTGGACAACCTAATTCATCACTTCCATCTGGACAGTCAGTTTGACCATCACATTTCCATGTTGCAGGTATACAATCTTTTGTTACTGCAGAACTAGGTGCAGCACAAGTAAAATGATCTGTTCCACAAGCTGGTGCAGCTCTACAAGTTTTTTCATCTTCGGATAAAACCAAAGATTTTGGACAAGAACATCTAAAAATAATATTTTTATCATAAATTTTTCTAATCAAGAAATGCACAGTGACTATATTCAATTTTTATTAGTTTCCTTCATTTTTGTAATCTTTTTGATTTTATATTTTATTTAATGGCTTTTATAAATTAAAATATACCTAGAAGAAATAGTTCCTATACAAAAATGTGAACATCCTCCATAATCTCGAAAAGGACTGCAAATATGTGTTTTCATTATATCATCTTGTGGAGTATTTACTGTAATTAAATCTGTGAGTACTTTATTCATGATTGTTTTTCTTCCATTTCCAGATTTATTAATACGCTCTAAACTAGATGTTTCTTTATCAAACCAATAAATAAAATCAAGAAAAACTGATAAATAAATAGTTGATCCTTGTCCAACAGGAGAAATTAGAATTTTTCTATTATTTCCATCAAAATCTGCATATTCAATTTGATTGCCATGTGCCCAATATACAATATTTGAGATTGTATCTACTGCAATGCTTGTTGGTTGTTCAAGATCTGTTGCTATTACAATTCTTTCTTTTCCATCCATTTTACTGCGCATAACTCTCATTTTTCTTCCTATATCTGTCCAAAAAAGAAATCTTTTTTCTGAATGTATAGCGATATTTCTTGGTTTCTCTCCATCACCTTTAACAACAACACCTAAAGCAGAAGCATTGTCAAGTTTTGTAACATTAATTGCATCATTTATAGCACATGACCAGAATAACAATCTTCCTAATGAATCTAAGGCAAGATCCACTGGATGTCCTGAATTTCCAGAAATCATTATACTGGAATGGGTCTTGTTTTCCAAAGTTTTTCTAATAGATAAAGTACGTCCATCTATCCAATAAATATGTTGAGTTATGGGATCAAATTCTATAGATCGTACATGTTTTAAACCTTGTATTCGTAAAACTACATCTGGGCAATCATTTGTATCAGGTAGAAAGCGAAATATTGCGTTACGCAAACTATACATCATAAAGCTTTTCGGTGCTGTAATAAATATATACAGTTATTATAATAATAATAATAAATAAATATATATTTTTATCTTTAAAATTTTATTCTTAAAAAATAAAAATTAATTTTTTAAATAATATAATAATTTATATTTATATTTATTATAATTTTGAATATTAAAAATGTTTAAAATTATAATTAAATATTTCTAGAATTATAATTAAAATTTTATAAATTTATACCAACCAATGCACGTTTTATTATCCTCTGCTAAATTGTAATGAGTAGGACATTCACATTTGAAAGAATTAGATATGCTTTCATTTTCTCCTGGTAAAGCAATACAAAGATGAGAACAACTTCCATTTTTTGAAGCACAAGGATTCCATCCTGCTTGTCTAGAACCATGAAAGACTAACAAATCTGTCACAGATTCTAATTTATTATGTATCTTCTCTCTATTTGCTCCATTAGTCTTATTAGCTTTCTCTATATCACCTATTGATTATATGAATTATTTATTTAAAATTTTTTCAAAATATTTATATATTTAGAAAAATAGATATTTAATTTAAAATCTAAATTTATTTATACATGATAAAATAATTATTTTATTAATCAATATTTTACTTTTATTTACCTGTATTCCAATCTGTCCAATAAATATAATCTTGATATTGAGTAATACTAAATGGATACACAATATTTTCTGTTATAATTGCATATCTTTTTCTTGTACGTAGATCAAAACTATCAACAGCTGGAGTATATAAATCTGCCCAATATAATTTTCGTGCTGAATGATCAATTGTTAGACCATTTGCTCTACCAATATTGGAAAGTATTATTTCTCGATGTGTACCATCCAAATATGATCTTTCTATATTTCCAGAATTTCCCCATTCTGTCCAATACATATGGCTGGATAATATAAAATGTTAAAAATTATATAAGAAATATTTTATAAACATTTTTTATTATATTATTCTATATATTCTAATTTTTAATTAATTAATTTTGTATAAATGTTTTTTCTTTAAATAAATAACATAATTAAATAATTAAATTAATTACCAATGATGATTTATTATTATAAGAATATTTTTAATTTTACTAATTAAAAAAATAAATATAATATATATTAAAAAATCAATCAATATAATTACCCTTTGCTAGGATCAAGAGCTAAACATCTTGGTTCAATAATATTATTCCAAATAAGAACTTTTCTGCTACAGCCTTCTAATCGAACCATTTCTATTCTTCGAGTTCCTGTATCACTCCAATATAAGTTATGAGCAATCCAATCTATTGCTAAACCTTCAGGTGTTTCTAAACCAAGATCAACAACTCTTTCTATATCAGACCCATTTATAAAAGCTCTTGTAATTGTTTTCAATTTAACATCCGTCCAATAAATACGATTGTCTACTATATTAAAATCTAAGGCGCTAATAAAAATAAAATATATCAATAAATGTTTTAACATAATTTTTATGTAACAAATAAATACATATTTTCAATGATAGATTTTAATACAATTTTTTATTTATAAATGTAAATTTTACCTTGCATCTTTAACACCAGTTAATGGAATAATATTATCGTTATTTGCATTTTCAATGCTAATTCTGCCAATGTTTTCTTTCCTTGCAAATAACATAAATGCATCTGGGACAACACAAGTCTTTTTATCTTTAGTTAATTCATATCCAATTTGACATGCACACACATATTTATTTCCTGGTCTGTTTAAACATAGATGACTACAACCTCCATTGCTTTTTACACAAGGATTTGTACCATTAACTTTTCCTAAATGCACTGCTTTTAAACCCATAACATTTGGAACTTGATCAACTATAACTTCTCTTTCACCACCTGTAAGTTTATGTGCTCTATCCACACTTCGTCTTTGCCAATCAGTCCAATATAAATAATCTCCTAATAAACTTAATCCAAAAAGGTGTGGTAGATTATCTGTGATTACTTCTCTTCTATTTGTACCATCCATATTACATACTTCAATCTTATCTGTTTTTGCATCACACCAATAAATTTTCCACCTTGCAAGATCTAAAGCAATTCCATTTGGCCAAACAATATCTTTATTTATTAAAAGTATACGTTCTGTTCCATCAAGATTACTTCGTTCTATTTTTGGACGTTTTTCATTCCAATCTGTCCAAAACATCCATCCTAATTCAGGAGCTAAAGCAATTGCTCTAGGTTCAATTAAATCTTCATTTATTAACACTTTCCTACTTGTACCATTTAATCTAGCTACTTCAATTCGATCTGTTCCTGTATCAGTCCAATAAAGATTCCGTGCCAACCAATCAACAGCAATTCCATCAGGATTCTTTACTTCTGTTGTTATAATATTTTCTTGATTAGAACCATCAAGAGAAGCTCTACGAATTGCACGAGCTTCTTCATCTGTCCAATAAAGCATTTCTTGCACAGGATCAAAATCAATTGCTATTGCATGTTTAATTCCTAATAAATTATTATATTTAATAAAAAATTATAATATGTATAAATTTTTTTAAAAAACACAATTGATACATAAAATATTGAAAAATACCTGTTAATGGTAATACAAAGTTAGTATAATCTGGAGAATCTAAAGAAATTCGACAAATTTCATTTCTTTGAACTATTAATAACAATTCTTCTGGTCCTTCTGCACAAGTCAAATTATCCACTAATTTCACACCAGTAGGACATGCACAACTATATCCAGGTTCTGTCATACTAAGAAGACACAAATGTGAGCAATTTCCATTATTTTTTTCACAAGGATGACTACCATATGGTTGTCTTTTAACATCCCATACTTCTATGTCACCAGGTATATATTCCCCATGTAATAATTCTCTAGGATGTGCCTGGTTTTGACGAACATCATATGAATGTACACACCATGTTTTCCAATCAGTCCAATATAATCTATGATCAAAAAATGTTACTGCAAAAGGGTAATCTAGTCCTTGTTCTATAACTTTTCTTCTGTTTTTTCCATAATAATCCATCACTGCGATAAATTTAAGTCTTCCATCTACCCAATAAACCAATTCATTTTCATAATCTACAGTTAAACCATTTGGCCAAAATATATCATCAGAAATGATTACTTCTCTTGTCGACGGATCTCCATTCATTGCAGCTCTTTCTATTTTAGGTACATCACCCCAATCAGTCCAAAATAATATACTTTTCATTGGAACAAGAGCAATAGCTCTTGGTTGATAAATATCTGTCCAAAAAAGAACTTTTCTATGACGTCCATCAATGCTAGTTACTTCTATTCTATTTTTTTCTCCATCTGTCCAATATAATTTTCCTGTATACCAATCACAAGCTAAACCATCAGGAGAAATTAAACTAGAATTTACTACAATTGTTTTTTCACCAGTATGAGTACCATTTGTTCGAATACATTGAATTATTTCTAAACCACTATCTGACCAACATACTAATTCATGCTCAAAATAAAAATCTAATGCTGCACCTTCTGAGAGATCTTTTATAACAGTAGTTACTTTGTTAGTACGAGAAGCATTAGCCATTCTAATATCTTTTTGTGTGACAAAGAGAAGAGTTGGTGTTCCTAAAAATAACAATACATATTATTAAAATTAAAAAGATTTATATAATTATTATAAAATTATTATAATATAAAACTAAAAAATAAGATTTAAAATTATTTTACAATATAAAAATCAATTAAATGAAAAATAAATTTTTATTAACACCAGAAATAAAATTATTAATTAATTAATCACTTAATTTTATAATTTTTTTAAGATTTAAAATTAAATTCTTTTTATTATTTATTTTTTTTCTATTATTTCTTTCTATATTTAAGTATTTATTATTATTTATAATAAAATAAACTACAATCAGGAAATTATTATATTATATTACATTTACATGTAATGTTTTAATTGCAAATAAACCGTAACATAACCTCTATTATAAAATCATATAAAAATAAAACAATAAACATTGCTTACCATTAGACAAAAGGACAAGTTTGAAAAAACATGCAGTTAGGATAATTATTAAACTGATAATATCCATTCTGTAAGACAGAGAAGATCAACTGGCGACTCGCGAGTCGCATGCGGCTCCTTCTCCTACTTGCCTACTTCGTTGAGCCATAGAATCCCGAGCTCCTCAGCAGCCATTTGAATGTTTTGACTATGTTGTATCGTTTCTAAGGATCGGACTCAAAAATACCACAGTGACTTGAGCAAATTTTATTTGAAATATATTATAATTTGAAACAATAAGTTAATTCAACTAATATATTATCTTTATTTTAAAAATAATTTACAAAAAATAATTTTATTTTACATCAAGATGATTTATATTTAAATATTAAATTTTATCGAATAATTTTTTTTAATTCAATGTTTAATTTCTAAATAAATAATTTCTAAATAAAATAAAATTTGAATTTTAACTTTTAACATTAATTTTAATTTTAAATACTTACTACGTTTTGTACGTATTAAAATTATAAACAATAAATATACGTGTCCAAACATGAAGCGGTAAGGAAATAAATAGATTAGTATTTAACAAAATTGTAAGTTTCTCGAGACTTCGAACTTAAAACAGAAAAGTTAATCAAGTCCAGACCTGTTGTAAGAGATTCAGGGCTGATCCTTCAGCCAAGTATGTAAATTGAAACAAGACTTCGAGAAAATGGCGGGACTTGTCGATCAAAGTGAATTTAATTCTTCATCCTTATTTGTTTTCATATATATTTATAAAATAAATTTACAACATAGTTACAATTTAACATAATAAAAAATTGAAATGATCTCATACTAATTAATCCTATTGGATGTAAAACGTATATAAATAAAATTTCATTTTCTTATCTAAATTGATACACAAGTAACATTATAAGTATTATTAATATCTTATATATATATTATAATGTTAATTTCAAATAAAGAATACATAAAATAAACTTTAAGGAATAAAGTTTATAATTTATTTAGAAAATTATAGGATAAAATTTTATTATTCTGTTACGTTTAAAAAGTAATTAGTAATTAAAAATAATATGAGTTTCTAAATAAAAATGAAAAAAAAAATTATAATAACTAATATATAAAAATCAAAATATTTTTATCAAATAATTTTTAAATTATTTTATCAATATTTTTAATTATTTATCTTATATAATTAAATTATTTATCTTATATAAATTTATTTTATATTAATGCCTATACTTTAGGCATGATATGTTTTTTTTTTTTTTTTTTTTTTNNNNTTTTTTTTTTTTTTTTTTTTTTAGTTAAATCACAGATTAGATACAAAAATAGACCAATCATCTTATTTTCGCCTAAACTAACTGCCATACCGACTTAGAAGTTTGACATTGATTTCAGCGTCCTCTATTCATAAATAAAACAGCTACGATAAAATAGTTATTAAAGTATTAATAAGAATCAAATCAAGAAATATATATTCATGTATTTGACAAATAGTTACTATTCAGATGCTGAAAAATTTTTGTGAAGAAATTAAAATTGTGGCAAAATGAATCCAGCCGCCATAATTATATATTCTGTTAATAACAATGAAAGTGATATGAAAATGATAATGAGTTTTACAATTCAAAAATTTAGACCATAAAAATACGTTACATGATTATTCTATTTATCTATGATCAAATTCAAAATAAGTAAATAAACAAATTTTTATTATATTACATGTTCTAAAATACCAACTTCAAAAAAATCAAAATTTTTCATACGCCATCTGTATTTTATTATGGCAATCCTAGATTTGGAAATGGCAATCCTTCAAATTTATTTTGAACTCAATTATTAAGAATGATATATTTAAAAATTTTTGTTTATTTTGGACAAAAAATTTACATCGCGCATAAGATAAATCCCCCTTATTAAAATTTCATATTATATATACTAACTAATATTTTTTTAATAAAAAATTACCAAAAAATTAAAAACAAATAATTATATGATAATTTAACAAATACGATATAAATAATATAAATAAAATAAAAAATAATATGAAGAAAGTTGTATTGTTTTCAAATGCAAACGATGATTATATGATATAACAAAGAAAAATGATTAAAATAAGAAATTGATATTTTGGAAACTGAAATATAATGAAAAAAATTTAATGAAAATTTAATGAAAAAAATCGAGAACAAAATTATGTTCTTCTGAAGAAGAGAAAAAAAATTCTTGTCTTATAAGAAATTTTTTAAAATTTTATATAAGTTATATTTTATATTTAGTTATATTTTATTTATTTATATTATATTTTATGATTATATTTTATGATTATTGTTTTTTTTATTATTATTATTATTATATATTTTATGATTATTATTTTATTTTATGTTATTTTTGTTTTGTTAATTATTTTTACTTTATAAACAACATTACATATGCATATAATATTGAAATATATTATTTTAACGTAGTTCAATTTTTTATCATTTATTAATTGTTGAAATTTATTAATTGAGAAGATGTGCATATATGCATTTTCCACACAAAACGAAGATAGATTTTTTAAAACGATTAAAAAATGATCTATATAGATTTATTTTACAATGATATTGCTTAAATTTTATATAAATTACAATTTAGTTTATAAATTGATGATAATAATTAAACTTAATATATACTAATAATAATAACTGAGAATCAATGAAAAGTCCTGTAATAAAATTTAAATTGGTTAAATATAAAACTAATCAATAAAAAATCATAATTTTGTTAAAAGATCTTATGTCATGTTGTATAGTTGAAATGTTTTTTTTTCGTTATACATAAAATACATGCATATAGATATGAATGTTGAACAGCATTGCATTGCATATAGATATTTGAATTGTATAAATCGAATGATTTATAATATTAATTATTTTGATTCGAAAATTGACAATATATATACATATACGTATTCAATCGATCTATATTTAAATCGAATTTCATGTTAATCTATCATTAATTACGAGTACTTATGTTTTCTTTTATCTATTTTATCTATTTTATGAATATCTTAAGTATAATATAATATAAGTATAATATAAGATTATTTGCTTTTTATTATTTTATTATTTATAAAATTCGTAAAGGTATACATATACAAATAAATAAATAAATAAATCAATGAAGAAAAAGAGTAGAGCAAAGGCAATATAAAATCGAAAGTAAAACGAATATAAATTGAATCAGTGGGAAATCTAAATGAAACGAATGATGAAGACGAAGTAACGAGATCGTAATACGGCGAAAGATTATTTCGTATATATTTTTCTTGAAATCGGAAAAGAATTTTCATCCGATTTCGGACAACACTCGATTCGATCAACGATGACCGGTGGACCGAAGAATGAGACGGAAATGGCTGTTAACTCTGGCGACATATCAACCGAATGCAAGAGAAGGCAACGCGTGGGCGCGCGCGCGCGCTGCCGTTTCTATCGACCAGATTTTCGTCTCTCCTCCTCTCGTTTCCTCACCGGTCGCGGCCTCCCTATGCATTCCGCTAGAATCCTAGCCGTGGCAACGCCTCGTCACTGCCTCGATCGTCTTCCGGGAATTACACCTAACTAACCGGTCTCCCACGTGGCCACGTGGAGAACACGAGGAAAACAAAATTGTACGATCTCCGATCTCTCCGCTCTCCTATCCGAACTGCGATTTTTTCCACTCGATTCAAACCCAGTTTCCCCCCATCTTCCCATCCCGTGTTTCAGATTCCACGCTAAGTTTCATTCGGCCAATTATATAAAATTGTCATCGGGCAACCTGTATATAATACATATATATATATACACACATACATGCATATATATATATATATGCATGAAGATGAAGATTGAACAAATGCGGTAACGTGACAAATGGTGATAGTGTTGGTGAATACGATTCCTCCTATATTTTTCGTACATGTCGTTCACGCGGTTCGGTGGATTTGATCGGTCTTGTCCTCGGTTTTCGTGCGGGGATTGAACGGAAGGGTGTTTCGCCAGTGGCAGGAAAATTGGACGAGAATGATGCGTCGAATCTGATTCTTTCGGAAAAAAAAAAAAAAAAAAAAAAACGGTGGAGAGATGGAGGGGATGATAAAGGATGGTAAGCGAAAGTGACAAGAAATTTGACTCGACAATCATCGCCATCCATCCTCATTTAAAATGCATCGAAACGTCAGTTTCGTTA
Source organism: Apis laboriosa (assembly GCF_014066325.1). NCBI lineage: Eukaryota > Metazoa > Arthropoda > Insecta > Hymenoptera > Apidae > Apis > Apis laboriosa. The sequence continues at coordinate 6,100,238 of NW_025223501.1, forward strand.
CGTTCAAGTGCGCAAAATTGAAATCTTCCTGATGTTGGACGACGTCGAATCAAGGCGTTTAGTGATCCGTTAAACTATGTCAAATTGAAAGATCGACGAATTATGCCGACACACATATAAATTATCATCAACTTCATATGAAGTCCACGGAGCGTTGCACAACTATTACAATACTGGTTAACACGCTTCGTATATATGTTTTTAATTTTTGTTTTTTTTAACCGAAAAATGTATTTGAAAAGTGTGGGGATATAAAGTGATTTTCGGTCACTGTAAAAATGTCTCGCAAACGTCTCTGATATACATCAACCACGATTGATTAATAAAAAAATATTATGGAACTGAAAATTTTCGATTTTTATATACAACAATAATGATAATAATAACGAAGTGTGTCGGAATTCGACTCAGCCTGAAATATCGATATACACATTTTTTTATCTTAACAAAAGAAATCTTTTTTAAAATCCGTGAAAAATCTAGATCAATCGTGCCTATCGTCGTAATATTGTTTCCAAGCAATTAAGTTGATTAAATTGGGAAAAAAATACTTTTGCCAATTTTTATTATCGATCACAAGACCACGCCTGAAAGTTAAATTTTATCGTTACAAATAATCTTGATTACGGGATGACGTAGAAGGAAAATTGGCGACAGAACAGTGATATATCAAGAATTCTGTGTACAATTTTATCAAACATGCCTAGACTTGGGATCATTTCGATAAAAGATGACGGTGAAAGTGAAGGAAGTGAAGGTGTCAAAAAAATCGATCGGTAAGCCGAATAATTATTTTTATATAATTTATATATATAATATATAACGAGAGATTTCAATTTTTCAATATCGTTGCGATAAATTAACGTAATAATACAAACTATTCTATTCTCTCCGTTAATTTCTCTCTTTTCTTTTCGTCTTCTTTTTTTTTATTTATTTTCCTTATTCATCCCGTGAATTATTTCTAATTTCTAATAATAATAAAATATTCAATAACAATTACATCACGTGTATATATATATATATATATATATATATATATACATATATACAATTTTAAATATTATAGTTCGAGAAGAAGAGCTTATCGTAAATTTCCATACATATCACGGTGAAGATACGATAACGATCGAAAATACCATTTGCGATAAAATTTACATCGGATAATGCATACACTCATACTCGCAGTATCTTTTAATCATTCGAAATCGACAAACGAAAAAGGTTCTCCTGGTATGTGCGATCAATCCCAAGACGAGGTAAGTCGTCGAAATGTTTCTCTCCTTTTCTTTCTTTCTTTTATTACGAAACGGAAAATACCCTCTAGCTAGCTTTAGCGAACCAAGGGAATCAAATTTCTTCTAGAAATTCGCCCGTTTCCGCATATCTGTTCTACATTCTCCTCGTCGCGAGTTCGTTCGTCGACGCGAGATTTAAACATTTCGTCGATGTTGTTTCCTTCGCATTCTATAAATACCAGGCGATCTTTTCGCAAACAATGAAATTTAAATTTTAAATAAATCGATAATCGAAGTTTTCCCCGAGCGAAACGAAATCGAACGCGATTCGAAGCTATTTATAATTAATCACAAGGGGATCACGATTTAGGGACGTAAAAAGTGAAATTTTTCGCAATTGAAAAAGTAAATTTTTTTGTGCGAGGATTGTTTCCCCGAGCGAAATGAAATCAAACTATTTATAATTAATGTGTCTAATTATAAAACTATTTATAATTAATCACAATTCAAATGAATTAGAACTAGTAAAAAGTAAAATTTTTCGCAGATTTTTTGATCGACGATTGTTTCACTCAAAAATCTCGATTTTTAGCGCAAAACGATAAACGCAACTAACGTACCGGTTTTCTTTTAAGAAATTAAGAGAAAAGTGATAAATTGGGGTAATTTTGCAAATTGTTTGTAAATATTGTTCGCGAATCTTGATATTCATCATTGATAACATTGATCATTGATCTATCATTTATCTTATTATTGGATGCAGTGATACGTCCAAAAAGAAAGCAATATCCTAAATTTTTTCGAACGATTCGCAAACTTTTTATAACTATCACTATTTTCGAGAATATTATTCGTATAACAACATTCATTAATTTATCAACTTCTTACACAGGTTCGTCGGTTGTGTTTATTATACATTTTCCTATTCTTAGAACGCAATTTGTAAAAAAATATCAAGCAATTGGCAACAATCGGGAATAGATAAGTAAACAAAAATACATTTTTTTGTGAACAAATAAGCATTTTTTTTTCTAGAAAATTTTCTATCGAAAATTAATTGAAGAAAATCAAAAAAAAAAAAAATCGATCTTTTAATCAGAATAAAAATTAATTTAAAATTCTCGATATCCAATAGCTACATGATTCGAAACCGTTAAGCCATTTAATATCTTAATCCTTTTTCTTTAGTTACATCCATTTGATTTATTTACTCGATTTATTTCGATCCTTAAAATTGCGAGATCGTTAATAAATAAATAAATAAATAAATAAAAATGTATCAGAAATAACATTTTCTATATGTATACAATTATTTTTACATGCATCTCATATTTTAACGTATATTATTTTATTATATTTTAATATATAAACGTATATTGATTTGTTATCTTTCCTTTTTTATAAACTAAAATAATATCGTTATCTTTCTACTTTTTGCTTTTCTCACATGCGATATATTTTATATTAGATTAGATTATAGATTTTACAATCATTTCAATAACAGCAGATATTCCGTTAAATTTTTTCCTTTTAAAATTATTCAATTTTTTTAATCTTTTGAAGAAACATTCAAAATAAATATATATATATATATATATTCTTTCAACTCCTAATATTTGCATGATAAAGCTATCTAATCTAAAGAATCTGTTCAAATTCTATCGAAAATGGGCGGAAAATGTACATAAATTATGTTTGATCAATTAATTATTTAAAACGATGATAAAACTCGTTAAGATAGCGAAACGATAAATTTATCTTATAAATTATTATTTTTCAAAGATGAAAAATTTAATAAAAATTATACCGATTATATTTATATCTAAAGAAAAATTTTTATGTTCAGGTTGTGTTTCGTGGTAGCAAAAGAGTGCTAAATAATGAACACAGCACTTTCAATTTCGAATTCAATAACAAAATATATACGAGTCATTTACGGTTACGAAAATGGTTGATAGGATTGCTGATCTTTTTGTTTGTCTCGCTAATTGTGATTAATACGTTCCACACGGATCAATTTCGAGTGATACGGTATGGAGCCATTGGAGTCAACGATACTTCACAAGGTATTTAAAAAAAAAAAAAAAAGAAAAAATAAAATAATTCCTCTATAAAAGTTCATATGTATTTAAATATTTTGAACGAACATTTCGTGTTTTGCAAATTATTGAACGGAACAGAAATATTGGAAAATTCTGTTTCGAACGCTTAATAACAGCGAGTTAAAAAAAAAAAATTATTTTTGAATATCGATAAACTTGAATAACAGTCAAATACTTGATCAATGCTTTTTTCCTTTATTTTCAGAAAATTACGTAGAATTGAAACCTTTCTTGGCTTCTATAACCAATTCTGGTTTCCTGGTCCGCAACAAAGGTTGCCGAATCCCAGATATGGATCCTTTCGACTCGGCGATCGTACAATACATTCAAAGGGAGAAACCACTTGTCTGCGAGCACGGAAATCATTTACCATTGGTCGATTCAAACGACACTGCATTGCACGTAAATCCAGACGCGATCAACCATTTTTACAACAATTCGGAGGAGATCGATTGCTGTTGGCGTCCGTTCTGGCGAATGAAAAACGAGGATAACGTTGTTACGTCAGTAAGACTGATCATTCTATCTCTATCTCTATCTCTACTATAATACTAATCTCTAAACTCGTATCAATCTCTTTTTATCAACTCGAAAAAATATCGTCTCTCGTTTAAAAATAAAAAAATTCAATTAATGCCATGATTCATTATTAATCCGAGTATTCGATGTATTACAGATATGGAAACGAATGTTTCAAATTCAAAAATTCAACGATTGTGAATACCGAATTCGTGAAGATCGAGTGTTCGCGCAATAACGAAGTGATATACAAGGATTATCACGCATTCGTGCCTCGTTTCCGATCAGTGGAAAAGAAATGCGAGAAAGTCAGAGCTGCCAATTCGAAAACCGAACATCTTAGCGTATTAATAATCGGCCTCGATTCGGTTTCCAGATTAAATTTTCATAGAATGATGCCGAAAACTGTCCATAAGTTAGAAGAGCTTGGAACGGTAGAATTGTTGGGCTATACCAAAGTGGCCGATAACACTTATCCGAATTTAGTACCTGTTCTGAGCGGGTTGTCCGCTGGCGAATTGCACGATTTGTGTTGGCAAAAGAAAGATAAAACATTTGATGAATGCCCCTTGATTTGGAAAAATTTTAGCGCGTCTGGTTATCGAACAGCTTTTGCCGAGGATGCTTGCGCCATGACCACGTTCAATTATTTGAAACGAGGCTTTCGAATCCAACCGACCGACTATTATCTCAGACCATTCTGCATAGCGTCCGAGAAGGATATCGGCAATACTCACAAGTTGAATGCGAATCTCTGCGTAGGGACCAGGAAAACGTTCGACAATTTGTTAACTTACACGAAGAAAATCGTCTCGCAATTCTCCGCGGATCCGTATTTTGCGATGATCTGGCAGGCTAGCTTAACCCATGATTTTTTCAATTATCCACAATTGGGCGACGAATCTTACTACAATTTGATCACGTATCTTTACAACGAACGATTGATGAACAAAACGGCATTGATAGTGATGAGCGATCATGGAATGAGATGGGGAAGTTTTCGGCAGACTTACCAAGGTAGAATGGAGGACAGTCTTCCTTTCGTGTTTCTCGTATTGCCCCATTGGTGGAGAGAAAAGTATCGAGTGGCTTGGACAAATTTACGAAGAAATACGCGGAGCTTAACTACAGCCTTTGATTTGCACGAAACTTTGATGGACATGATGAATCTCGAAAATCTAGAAGAATCACGTCTTAAGACTCGTTTAAGAACAATGCCGAAAGATAACAATTTGCCACGCGGGATCAGTTGGTTTTTGCCGATTCCTGACTATAGGACGTGCACAATGGCGGGTATTGCCAGCCATTGGTGTATGTGTCACAACAGTTATGATGTTTCTGCGCAGGACGAGAATCTCAGAGATAAGGCGATGTTTTTGGTCTCGGAATTAAATAACATGTTGAAGAAATTCGTGCAATGCGCGATTTTGAAACTGAAAGAAATTAAAGCCGCGAAAGCGTGGAGGGACGAGGATGAGCAAAGTCTCATAGATTATACGATCACGGTTGAAACGGAACCTGGTAACGCGATATTCGAGGGCACGATACGGTACAGAAGCGAGAACAAGACTAACAAGTTGGTAGGATCGGTTAGTAGATTGAACGCATATGGGAAACAGAGTGCCTGTGTCGATGAATTCAATATGAGGCTATATTGTTATTGTTTATAAGTTTCAATTTGTTCGATATTTTTTATCATTTTTCTTTCTCCCTCTGAAGAACTTTCTCTTTAAAAAAAAAAAAAAAAACAACTTTACTCAGGATTTCGGTAGTATTGAATGAAGTTAGTACGATAGCCAGTATACTGGTACAAAAAAAAATCACACTGTGATAAAATACTTACTTTAAATATGTAATGATAATTCACGGCAATTTCGTGCTTAACAAATGAAGTGTCAACTAATGATAATATTATTATTTCTATTATTATCATTATTTTCTCCATGATTTATTTTCGATGAAAATTCGTTCGATGCCAAATCATATTAAATATCGTTCAGTTATTATTATTATTATTTATATTTTCATTCCTGTGCTTTGTTACGATCTTTTCAGAGAATTTGTTCTTGTTTCTTATATTAATACAAATGATCGATAATCGATACCAATATTAGCACTATTGATATTATTTTATTTTTTATTTTTTAGAATTATTTTATATCTCTTGATAATGATAATAATTATTATTATTATTATTGTTATCATTATTATTTTTTCATTATGTATAATATAAAATATACATTAGTAATTAATGCACAAATAAATAATAAATATAGTATAAGTGTATCTGATGCGGTGCAACGATTATTATAGTGATATTATAGTGAATTCAAACCTAATCATGATAGTATTGATATAAAGGTGTTGATATTAACACGTTCAAGTATTTAAACACGTTAAGTGCCGCGCTTTCGGTGTGACTTTCCGTTCAAGCTATGATGCATATATTGTCATTTGTTTAGAAATATCAGCGGCTTGAATGGAAAGTTCAATATAGGAATACATATGTGAGTATATACAATGAGGTTCATGCGCTTTTCAATATGTTAAAATTGTGTGCATTGCATGCATGCATTTGGTCTCTACTTCACTATCCTATGTATATTATGCATTGCTAAGAAGAAATTTCCCGATGACTTTTCGAGATGATACAAGAGCTAAAAAAAATATTTTATATGTATCATATATTGCTGAAAAGAATGTGAATTTAATTGATTTCAGATTGATTTCCGGATAGACGAAACAATTATAAAAATAGATACGAGTATTGGTCAAAAATCTTCTATCAATAAATTACATTATCATATATTAATATTGTATGGTAATAAGTGAAAATACAAAATATTATTTTCCTTGCTTTTAGCAAATACAACATTTTGATATAATTTTCTAGCAATGCATAATCGTACATAAATAAGTATGAAATTTTAATTATAAAATTTCCATTTTTATTTTAAATGGTTTATTAAAAAAGATAAGATAAATCTTTAAGCAAGGATTATATTCCAAAAAATTAAAAATTATTTTTTCAATAAAATTACACATTTAAAAAAAAATAATTAAACAAAGATCGCTTCATACATCTTTCATACAATAAGTTTTACAAAATTCAAATTAAAATATCTTATAAATTATATAAATTTTTGTTTGTAAAATAGATTAATATCTTTTTATAAAGAACAGTGTACTGCATCGATTGATTAAAAATTATATTATTCTGTTTAAAAAAAACAAAAAATTAATCTTCATATAATTTTTATGTCTGTAAAGAAATTATTAATATAAGGTTATGCTTTTAAATTATTATTTTATTCATCCTTTATATAAATTAAAATATGATAAAGATTTTCATATTTGGAAAACTATTTTTTTTTTTTATGAAATATAATATCATATATCATATTTCCCTTTTTTTAGTAAACCATTTATGATTGTAATAATAAATATCGAAAACGTAAGTATTATTATTTATATGCAATATAATTAAAGATGTAATTTTTTTAAGTTATTTATTTATTAAAGTAAAAATAATTTTAATTTATTTATTATATATTTTTTAATTTATTATTATATATTATTATTATATATTTTTTAATTTATTTAAGTAAAAAAACAAGAATGTTTTTTTTTTACGTTGGATTAAAGTGCGAATGTTTTTAAATATATTTTTAAATATAATATATTAAATGTATTTTTGTTAAATACACTGTGATCAACTTTAAATTAAATTTAAGAAACAATTCTGAAATAGCACATCAGGAGAATAGAGAAGGGAGTCTTTCTTTATTTAAATAGGATATGTATTCATTTCTATTATTATATCGCAAAATAATTATAAATGTAAAATTTATTTAATTTTATTTTAAACATCTAATTATATACTCAAAATTAAATATTTAAAAATATGACAATGAATTTTTTTACAGTTCTTTATATGATGTAAAGACATGTAAAATCATATCAAATCTTAAAATGTCCAGAATATCATTTGATGTTTCATTATAAAGTTAATATTTTAATTATATGAGGTATAACTTAAAGATAATTTAAATATAAATTTTTTATAATTTTTTTTATAAATTTAAAAATTTTTTTATAATTAATTTTATATATTGAATGACAAGTTAAAAACACTTGTTGAATAAAATTGATTTTGCTTTCAAAAGATATAATAATTTATAAATTTACAAGCTTTGAATTGAATCGTTAATTTTTTTTTCAATTTATTTATAAAAGAAAATATATTGCAATTTATCTATTCGTGATTTTCAACAAAATTTCTAAAAGTTTCATTAACAATATTTGTATTCATTCAATTTTTTTTTAAATTCTATTTAAATTTAATTAAAATATAAATTAAGAAAGTAATATTATTTGATATACTTACATATATTTTTCAATAGTCTGCAATTCATAAAAAAAAAATGTTTCATGATTTTTGTTATGTTTATATAATAATGTTTTCTTAATTAATGTTTTCTAATTGTACAAAATCATATTTATATTTATTCGGAGTTTAAACACAAAGATATAAAAATTTAAATGAATTCATTTAAAATTTTTAAACACTAATTTTTAATATAATTTTTTTAATATAATTATAATGGATTGGTGATATATTTGTAACAGTCATATAAACTGAAACTAATAAAAAATATAAATATGTATATTAAAATTATGATAAAGATACAAAAATTATTATTTATCTATAATCTTCTTTTTATAAGAAGATATTTAATTAATTACTCAATAAAACAATATAATATATGTATCTAATAAAAAAATTGTATTTTAATTTTTGTAAATGGAATGTACACAAAGGTACTGAAAAAAACTTTTGTAAAATATAATGTAATGTATAATTTAATATAAAAAATTTTTTAATAAAAATCTGAAATGGAAGTTAAATAATTGAATAATTCTTATTTGTTATAGACGTTGGATGATGTTTTACATTTTATTGCAAATAATATCAATAGAAAAATTGTAATACAATATTTTGCTAGTTGTTATTAAATCATGATTAGTGAGTATGTCTCACTTTTTAAATGCAAAATTTTTTTATGTAAAACACTCATACATTACCCACGCATATTAAACATAAAATAATTTATTTTGTTAAATAAAATGCTCAACCATTGCTGATGTTTATGTAAGTAATTGATAATAATATACACATATATATATGACCAGTCTCTTATAATAAAAAAGGAAGTACATGTACTTGCAATGGTTATTGTGTTTGCTACATGTATTCACTTCAACTGACTTAGTAATTGGTTACCAAACCTGTTGGTATCCACTTTTTAAAGAAGTGAAAACACTACTTGGTGTAGATACACACAAGTCAACACACGCATTTTAGTTGTATGCACTCTTATCACCTTGTACATGTATTGCATTTAAAGTTCTTAACTTCCACTTATTCCATTATAAATTCGATTTACAGAGTCTTGTTGGAGTAGATTTTTTATTTCTGAAAGAAAAACAAAAAAAAAAACAATTGGAAAATTATACGCTTAATAATAATTTACCTTCTTTCTGTATATCTGTGAATTCCGTTTCAGGGAATGCAACATCAAATGTAATATACAAAGTGCCATGAAGATTGTTATTCTCATAATTAGGCATTCCTTCTCCTTTTTTTCTAATACGAGCTCCTGGTTTAGTTACTTTATCCCTTTGAATAGTCACTTTATGACCATCCAAATGTTCTATGTCCATTTTAAAACCTATTAAAGCATCTTGCATAGATATAGTAATATTTGTATACAGATCATCACCGATTCTTTCAAAAACTGGATGTGGTTGTGTTCGTATCTTTAAAATTAAATCTCCAGGTTCTCCATCTAAATGTGGTTCACCTTCTGCTGTAAATTTAGTTTCTTGGCCATCTACCATTCCTGGTTCAACTTCAACCTCTAATATACGTTCCTCAGTAACAAATTTAACATTTGGACATTCTGAACAAACCGATTGTTGCATCATTTGAAATCTTCCATTTCCTAAATTGCGAGTAACCAATTCTTGTCTACAATTACATTTCCTTGTTCCTTTTGCAGCCTTCATTACTGGCTTATTTCTTGTTATCTAAAAAAAATTTACAATTTTTTTTTACATATTCTAATTTTTTTAAATAAATAAAAAATTTTACCTCTATGAAATTTCCACTATATAATTCTTCTAAAGTGACTACTAAATCCATTATAATATTAGAACCCTTAGGTGTTTCTTGCTGATGATGAGATTCTCCACCAAAGTGAAAGCCAAAATCACCAAAAAAACTTGCAAATGGATCAGCATTATTCATCATACCATCTTTTTTTAAACATTCTTCTCCACATTTATCATACATTTCTCTCTTTTCATTATCTGATAGTACTTCATAAGCTGCACCCAGATCTTGAAATTTTTGAGATGCATTTGGATCATCTTTATTTTTATCAGGATGCAATTCTTTTGCTAACTTTCTGTATGCCTTTTTTATTGCATGTTGGCTTGCTGTTGATGATATGCCTAAAATGGCATAAAAATCTCTTCTGCAAAAATTTCAATCTTATTAAAATTTATTATATATTACAAATATATGAAATTAAAATTTGGAAATTAAGAAATTAAGAAATTATTCAACATCAAATGTCTATGTATGTACATGTGTATTATTATAAAAACATATCATATAAATAATAAAAAAAATAATATTATTTAATAAAAATATTTAAAAATTCTATTATTTATTGTTTTTCAAAAAATTTATTGTATGCATTTCATATTAATAGCTTTTATAAATGGTTAACAAAATAAGAGGTTATAAAGTCATCATGTGGCAAATATTTTTACAAATATAAAAATAATAAATTTTATAAATAAAAAGAAAGTTTTTTTACGTACCCTGCTACAGTAAGAACCACACATATTATTAAATTTATGAAAAGAGACCAAATCAATTTTATCGCTGCCATTCTAGCAGACGTTACAACAAACATCGGAGCTTAGATGTGGGTATTCCTGATTGGTGCATCGAATTCAATTTATCTGATTTTGATCGACAATAAACGACTTTTTAGGCGTATACATATTTAGCGAAAATATTTAGATTTCACTCATATCAATTAAAAGTAATTGGTCGAATTTAATTCTTATATTTTAAAATTAATTTCATATATCAAGTAAGATTTGAATAAATTTAATTTTTAATGTTTAGTTTCATTTAACTTTCATTTTTATTAGTTAAATAAATATTAACAATCAACAGGTGGGATATTACATAAAATTGTTCTAAAATTATTTCGTTTTGAAAAATTATTTAGTTATAGAATTAACATTAAAAAAATATTTAATATTTATTTGATCTTGATTACCGTTAATAATTTAAATGCATATGTATTCTAACTTTCATGAAGTAATCAACAAAATATTAATATAATAAAAATTAAATATATTATTGTATAAATATATACGTATTTATACATACAAGTATTACATTTTATTTAATATAATGAAAAAATTATTAGTATTTTATTATCTTTATATTGAAAATCAGACTTAATAATAAAAATTTATCCCCTCTCTTTTAATTTAGTAAAATGATCATGTGATAGTATCACTATTAAAGTGTTCGTTGCAATATAGTATAGTGTAGTATATAGCCTTATCATAAATATGTTGAACTAAGTTTTGGAATTGTAATAAGAAAATTATTAGTTTAATCATGTCAATATGTAAATTCTCTCGAGTATTATTGCAAGAAAGTTCAGTGAAAGAGATTCAATCACGAATCACATGACGAAAGCGTTATTGACTAAAAACTTTACTTTTTAAAATAAGATACCTTTAGGTTATGCACATCAGCTTATCTGTCAAATATCTTATAAAATGGAGAAACACATGCATTTATGGAGAGGTGTTGATAAGTTATCATATGCTTTTGGTGACAAACCGAATGGTATAATTTGTAGGCTAGTTACTATTAAAGATCACATTTTTATAGCAACAACTACTAATAATTTATATTATGGAGAAGTTTCATTTTTGGAGAATAGCTCTCCGTCATTGGTTTTCAAAAGAGCTCAATTTGATGTGATCGATATAGCATCCAATTCGGATTATTTATTTATTGTAGATAATAATGGACATGTTTTGAAAGTAAATCCTCAGGATATGACCATAATAGATACAATAATTTTAAAAGAAGAAGTTAAATGTTGCAGTCATGGGTAGGTTTTATAAAATTGGATATTGTTAAACAATAATATTTAAATAACTTATGCTATTACAGATATAAACAAGAAAATGAAATTGTTAAAGTAAAATCAATAGCTGTTAGTGATCAAGCAGCATTATTTGTAACAGAAAATGGACAACTTTGGGCTAATGGAAACCAATCGCAAATAGATATTAATAGTATAGAGCCTAAAAAAGTTAAATTTTTTGAAGGTAGAACTGTTTCTGCTATTGCATGTGGTTCAAATTTTAATGTAGTTGCAGTAAGAAAAACAACAACAGCTTTAAAAAATGATACTGATAGTGAAAATGAACTAGAAGAAGAAGTTTTTGTCAATTCATGTCCTCAATGCCTCAACACTGTATTATTAAGTCCTACAAGTTTAACATCATCAGATACTTGTCCTATGGGACATATGCAGCAATTTAGTGAAGATCATTCAACTAATTCTATTAGTGCTTTATCTGTTGCTAGTAAAGAACAAGAAACTTCATTTGCAGAAAGCAATAAAAAAGAAAAAATTTCTGAAATAGTAGAAAATGGAGAATTGTGTTCCAATAATCCTATAGATTCTGACAAAGAAGAAAAAAAAAATGTTATCTTTATAAATACAGAGGCTGCAAGACAATTTTTAACCAGACAATTATCTTGGGTTTCATCTTATGGAAGTGTTAAAGAAGACATACCTTTAGAAAACATTGAAAAACCAACTAGATTAATAAAACAAAATGTATCTAATGTAGCTAATTTAGTATATGAAGGAGTCAAAAATGTAGGGGGTAAAGTTGTTACATTATCAAGACATATGAGTGGAAATTCAGATATAAATGAATTTAAAGATGATAGTAATGAACATTTGGAAGTAGGAGAAGAATATCTCAAACCTACTGCTACTAGTTTGGCTCTAAGTTTACGCTGTGAAGAATTTCCATGGTCATCAAGTACTGGTTCCTCAGAGCATGAATTGTCTCAGCAAGGTTTAAATGAAAGGATTAATATTTTAACTCGTACTGGTAATAACATTTTATCTACTGAACTTTGGACATGGGGTGACATTGAATATGGACAATTAGGAACAGGAGATATTGTTAAACGTTCAAGACCTATTTTAGTAGCAAAACTCAGTAATACTGGATTGAGAAAAATTTCATGTGGTGCATTTCATGTACTTGCCCTGACATTAGATGGAAGAGTTTTTGCTTGGGGCAGAAATAATTATAAACAGGTGACATTGGAACCACATTCATATCAAAGTGCACCTCGTTTATTTACTACAAAATTATTTCCAAATGAAAGAGCCAAAGATGTGACAGCTGGTAGTTTTCATAGTTTAGTTATGATGCATCATGGTTTATATTTTATTGGACATTCAAGGTAAATAATTTAACTCTGAAAAACAAAAATAAAAAATGAGAGAGAATAACAAATTTCTATATTGCTTATAAAAAATGTCATATGATTTCAGTAAAACTGGTGAAATGTTCCATCTTGATATCGAAACAAATATTAAATGTAGTCCTCAACAAATTTTTAGTTCTGGTAATTACAGTTGCTGTTCTGTGATAAATGAACCTGAAATAAATATTTCTGAAGATTTGATAAGTGATCAAATTTTTTTGGAAGAAATATTGGTTGTTTATCAAAATTTAATCAAACCATTCCAAAAAAAAGGAGGTGCTATGCAAGAATCAAATGTTTATGAAACATTATGTCGATGTTATACCGAATTATTAAGTTTCAGTGCATTAAATGTCATTAGTTTATGGGATTATTTTAATCATATTGGTGAAGCATATGATGTAACAGTTATTGCTAATGTTGAAGAATATATTACTGTATATAAATATTATTTAAATGCAGTGTGTGATGTTATTTCTTTGAGTGGATTTACATATATTGCAAAAATAATTGAAGTACCACAAATAATAACAAATTTATTTATAGATAAGTTAAAAACTAATGAAACTAAAAAAATTACTGATGAAATCATTATTACTATGGCATTACAGCATCCATTATATAAATTAAATAGGTAAATATATTTAAATATATATAAAAAATAATATCATTTTTTAATTATTGAATATTGAAACTGAAAAAATGCTTAAACTATAATAAAATTAATAAAAATTATTTTTATAATAAATAATTATTTTAAAAACTAAAATTATATTTATATTATATTATAATATATTTATATTATATTATAAAATGACATATTAAAAATATATCATAAAAAATAAAGACTATTTGATTATTGTTAAGAAATTAAATATTAAAATTATATTAAAAAAATCATATTTAACAATATTTAAAAAACAAATATTACAATTTATCATTGATTTATTATTTTCTATTTATGATAACAGACATTATATTTATATACAGATATAAGAATATGATTTTAAATCTAATGAAATGTAATGGTACAAGAATGGGTATAGAACGAATGCAAGAAGCTTTAATAAAATGGGAACAAATATGTGATGATCAAGAAAAACAACAAAAAGAAGCTGAAACAACTAAATTATTTTGGGAGAATTCTGGAAAACTTGGAGAATTATTAAGATCTCCTGATAGAAGACTTATTAGAGAATCACGAACGCATCCTTTATCAATACTTAATTCTGGAAGATTTTCTACACACTGGTTTGTTTTATTAACTGATATATTTATTCATGTTAGTGGTACTTCTCATATGGTACATCCACTCAAAACTTTATGGATAGAACCTTTACCAGACTCTGAAACAGTACAAGTATGTTAAATTTTATTTTATTTAAATATATCTACTTATAGTGGCGGCTATATATTTACAAACAAATTAAACATAAAGTTAAAGTTTAAAATTATATATTTGTATATATATTTGTTAATTTTTATCAAATTTCATATTTATTTTTTTCATATTAAATATATTATAAATAATTTGCATCAATTGTATCATATTAAAACATAATAAATCGTATCATTCTTGCCATTCTGAGATTTATAGATTATAAATTGATCAATTTATAAATGATTAATCAATTCTATAATTATAAAAAGACTTTATTATCTCATAGAAAATTTTTCTATCCTTTTTGATTTTTAAGTTAAATATAGAGATCTGTTTAGATCTGTTTTAGATTAGATTAGATAATTTTAGTTTAAGATTATTTATTTTTTTTAAGAGACAAATCACATAATCTTATATTTAAGATAAGAAGATAAAATGTATGGATTTGGATAGAGCAGATTTTTAATTCTTTCCAATTCGCAAATAAAGAAAAAACTGAATTAATTCCATATCAATTTTTAATTATTTGAAATCAAACTAATTTCACTCTAATCTAGCTAGATCACATTTTATAAATAATATTTGAATAAAGACATTATTTTATATTAAATAAAAACAGAACAACGAAAATAAATATAATTAGTATAAAAAAATAGAAAATCATATTGCCATGTATTATTATATAAAGTAGAGATCGTATTTAATATGTATGTAAAAAATTTTTATTTTATTGCATTTCATTTTATAATTTCATGAATAAAATTCTAAATTTATGTAAATATATAACTATCACTGTATATTGATGCATAATTATGTAAAAAGTTTTTATATCTCATATATCTATATTTTAGAATGCTATATCAGTAATAGCACCAGAAGATACATTTGTATTATATACTCCAACACCTTTTGATCGAAATGAATGGTTGTATGCTTTACAAAATGCTATAAAATGTAGCCTACAAAGAGTTATTGGACATATACCTCCAGTAGTACGTTCTAGCTCATTCTCTTTCACAAAGCACAGTGTTTTTAAAGATGCAAAATATACTGGTAAGATTCATTATTCAATAATGATTATTCAATAATAAAAATTATTCAATAATATATATGATACATTTTATATTATTGTTACAATAATGTTCATAAGAAAAAAGTAAAATAACAAAATTTCTTTAAAAATTTAAAATCATTAAAAATTATTATAGTTTTAATTTTTAATAATTAAAAATTATTTAATGTAAAAAAAAACTGATTACACAAAAATAATATAAAAAAATTATTTTTTTTATATATAGGACGGTGGCTAAATGGTAAACCACATGGTTCTGGGAAATTAGAGTGGTCTGATGGACGTAAATATGCAGGACAATTTCACAAAGGTATTATTCATGGTTCTGGTAAAATGGAAATTCCATCACAAGGTGTATATGAAGGACAGTGGAAAGATGGTCAACAGAATGGATATGGAACAATGAAGTTAGTTTCTAAATAATGATTGAAATTTAATGCAAAATAGTATATTATTTTAAATAAAATATAAAAATATAAAAATATTCTAGATATAATAATGGAGATTTTTATGAAGGATATTTTAAAGATGGTTTACCACATGGTCATGGTGTTAAAAAAGAAGGTCATTTCATGGCATCTGTAGCATCAGTTTACATTGGAGAATGGGCTGCAGGTGTTAAACAGGGATATGGAATTATGGATGATATTATGACAGGTATTTATTATCTACAAATATTTATAAGTTTTTTATAATCTAATTAAAGACAGAAAAAAAATTGTTATTTTTCTAATAATTAATAAACATAAATATGCTTATATAAATAAATATTAATTAACTAAGTAGTATAACATTTTAGGAGAAAAATATTTAGGATCATGGAGTAATGGTATGAAACATGGTTGTGGTTTAATAGTAACTTTAGATGGTATTTATTATGAAGGATTTTTCATGCAAGACGTTTTAACGGTAAATAATTAAAAATTTTCTAAATTTTTATATATATAAATTTAAAAATATTTATATGAAATGCTTATAATAAAAGGGTCATGGAGTTATGGTATTTGAAGATGGTACTCATTATGAAGGTGAATTTAAATCAGCTGGTATTTTTTATGGTAAAGGAACATTAACTTTTACAAGTGGTGAACGATTAGAAGGTAATATGAATGGTGCATGGAATGAAGGTGTAAAAGTTATTGCAACATTACACATGAATAAAGCTAATGGAAATATACAAAGTTATTCAAAACCAATGTAAGTAATTTATCAATTAATATTTACTTTAATGAAATTTTAAATTTATATATTTTTTATTATATAGATCTTTCGGAAAATTATGTGTATCGCCAGATCAAAAATGGAAAGCTATATTTAGACAGTGTTATCAACAACTTGGTGTACCTGAACCAGGTTCAAAAACTATGAGTGTAGTTGATAAGTCTGCTGAGACTCAACGTGTTTGGCAAAATATTGCTAGCATAATAACTAAGTCGCATCAAAAAGCTTTACAACGAAAAAAGCATCTGACAATTACAAGTATTAATAAAGAAAAAAATAATGAAGTAATTGATGAATTAGATAAGATTCCTTGTTTTGGAAGAGACAAACTTACTATTCAAAGCTATAGTGAAATTCACAAATATCTAATTAAAGCATTCGATAGTTCATATCACCCATTAGGAGCACTTTTAACAGAAGTTGCTGCTGTATATACAGCTACCTATGGTGGTGTAAGAGTTCATCCTTTATTACTTAGTCATGCTGTATCTGAACTTCGTAGTATTACTTCAAGAATATATGAAATAGTTGTCTTATTATTTCCGGCATTACCACGAGGTGGAAAAGAATATGTATTGGAAACAGAAAAAAACGAAGAAGAAAGGTACATTTTAATTAATTATTTACATAAATTATGATTTTTTATTATTTATGTTATTTTATTTTATTAGTCAAGTTATAAGCGCTGCAGCAATACTTCATCCAATATTGTTACCTCGTGTGCATTCGGCACTTTTTGTACTATATGCTTTACACAATAAAAAAGAAGATGATGCCTATTGGGAAAGATTAATGAAATGGAATAAACAACCTGATATAACACTTATGGCTTTTCTGGATATTGATCAGTAAGTAATCAGTAGTTAAAAACATAAAACAAATAATAAGTATTATTATCATATATGTATTATATTTTTTATATCATTTATTAAATTTCCGAGATTTATAATAAAATTTTAGAAAATTTTGGAAAAATTCAAATGTTATGAATTTGAATGAAAATGGATTACCATATCAAAATGAACCATACTTCAGCGAGGCAATAGAAACATTACAACAACTGAAAACCACGTTTTCTCCGTTAGAGAAATTATTAGTCGTTAGAAATACATTTGAACAAATGACACAAGTAAGTTAGCTTCTTTGTATATATGTAATTATTATATCATTATTTATGCATAAATCTTATATACTATTTATAATAGGCAGTTCAAAAGCAATTGGGAACTACATATTTGTGGACAATGGATGAATTGTTTCCTGTTTTTTGTTTTGTGGTTGTTCGTGCCAGTGTATTACAGTTGGGTAGTGAAATACATTTTATAGAAGATTTTATGGAACCTTATTTACAGAATGGAGAACTTGGAATTATGTTCACTACTCTTAAGGTAAAATATCATTTTTCTAGAAAAATTACTTAATATCTAGAAGTTTAATTAATATGTATATTTTTTAGGCTTGTTACTATCAAATATTACAAGAGAAAATTAACGTGGGTGACTAAATACAACAAAATAATTTCTATACATAAATAAAAGTATAAGTTACAAAGTAAGTTTTAGTAATAATTTATTAAAGTACATTGTTAATATAATAAATAAATAAAATATATGCATTATGTCACAAATTAGTACCTCAAAATATAATATTTAGCTGAAACAATATAATTTAATGAAATGTTAAATATTGTAAAACGAATCATTTGTGTATCATAATTGTTAAAAGTTATAAACATATTTATTATAAATAGTAAAAATTGATGCTATGATATATATTATCAAATCTTAATAATTTAAATAATGAAATTACATATCAAATTCTATAAAACTATTAATGTACAGTGTATATACATTTAGAATGAATTTAAAACTTTATTTATTTATGCAAATTTATTTCTATATTATTTTAGTTTTCAATTATTTATTTACATATATATTTTTATACATTATTTTAGTTTTCAAAATAGACTAAATATTTGTAAAAAAAAAAATTATATACTTGAATATATTGTTGTAATTTTAAGCATCAATGAATTTCAATTTCAATAAGCATTTATATATCGTTATTGTAAAATAATTTTTAATATTTCTTCAACTGTTAATTCCAATATTATATACACAATAATATAATTGTATAATTGTTTAATTTACATAACTGCCATAAAATATTATTTAATATTAATTTAATAATCTTTCTTTATTCTATATCATATTATCAAATTATGTCATTAATGTAAAATGAATTATATTTAAAAAATGTTGATTGAATAATTAATGACATATTATATATTTATGTTATACATATATTTCATAGTAATAACATTGCAATATTATATGCAATATCATAATCCTATATAATAATAATAATATAATGATGATCGTAGTGATTAGAATTTTATGTTATACATAATATTGAATATTTATTTTAAATGTAGTACATATAGCTTGTAAGTATCTATATCAAATGAATAAAATTATATGTTTAAAAGCAAATATACTTTATTTGTCTACTAAACATATATATATTTTATAATTTATTTATTTTTATTAAAAAATTTCATTTATTTTTTATAGAAATATGATAAGAAATTAATATGAATTTTGATTTTATTAATTTAAATTTACGTACATTAAATTTTATGTATTGCATAAATTAATAATACTTTATTTCATAAAAAATATATGATATTATTTATTAAAAATACCAATTAAAAAGTATCTTTAAAAAATACAAATGTTTCTTTACATTAAACTGTGAGAATAAATTTTAATAAAATAAATAATTTTAATAAAATTTGTTTTATCATATATATTATTATTTACATGTGTAATATATACAAAGTTAATATATTTATAAAATATTTTTAATCGATTCTAAAGGTTAAAATAAACACAAGTTGATATATAAAAATATAAACCGATTGAGACTTATTTAATAAACAATTTAATTTTGTGAAAATGTTAATGGAAATGAAGCAACAAAATAGAGATAGAGCTATTTTATTATACTTGTGCCTCGTTTCTTTTAATGCAAATTTCAATTATTTATATGTTAACTTAATAAATATAAATAAGTCTCAACTAATATTTTTGTTTTCGTTTGGTCTCTAAATTGACTCTCCAAACGTCTCCCGAATATATTAATTATTATGTTTGCGTGAATGCGCGCGCGTGGTATGTATTATTACATACTCAAATACATGCGAATACATATAAAACTACATATGTAAATATAGTATAATAGATACTAACGAATAAAGAAAAATTGAAAAAGAAAATAAATCAAGTAATAATAAATAAATATATATTTTATATTTTATGCTATTTTTTTTATAACAAATAAACTTCAAATTAAAAAAAATTTATACATTTTTCTGATATTAATTATTTAAAAATATTGCACAAATTCTATAAAAAAAATTTTACATATTTTTAATTATTATATAACTAATATATTCTTACATACATACATATATTAAAATCAAAATTAAACCAATGTTAAGAATATCAAAAAAGAAAATCCAATCTGTGAACTCTTGATGTTTATTTCTATAGTTACTATGTATTCTTTTTAATAAAAAATTCTTAAAAATTCAATTTATATATGTTTGTCTATATATGTACAATAGTTTTATGTAGAATATTTGTTGAAAAACTTTTATGAAACTTTAATAAAATATTTCACATCGTTTGTGATGCGCAGGTTTAACCAGCAACATGATCACGAAGTAATTTAAAGATTATGCGTATATCGTTTCTCTTACTTGAATTAAAACTGTACGTTTAGAAATAGTATATTAACGTAATTATATTTAGATTTGATTATTATAGATATGGAAGTAGTTAGAAGTATATGGAAAAATCCTGTTTTATTATATAAAACCGGACTACGAGCATCATTTAGAAATAGGTATATGACAAGAGTATAACCTAAACATTATTTTATTTCATGATATAGTATGGATTAATATTAAATTGTAAATTCTTGTTTTATAGCAGTATTTTTCTTCTTTTTTATTATTCTAGTAACATTTATTGAAATTATAAAATTAAACTATTCTATAATATTTAATGTTGTATTAAAATATTATTGATTTAGAATATATTTAATTATAAAAATAATATATATATATATATTATAAATATATTATAAAAGTTGTGTTCTATAATCATATTATAAAAATATAGAAATTTGTTTATGTATAAATTTATAAATTTATTTATAAATTTATCTATTTTAAAAAGTTGAATCATATGCTATAAAAATTTACTTAAGAAAAAATATTTGTTAATAAATTTTTTTGTATCATAAATAATTATATCAAAATTTTTCTAATAAAAAATATAAAAAAAAAAAATTCATAATAATTAAGACATATTATAATGTAATGTTAAGACATATCTCAATATATTATATCTCAAAATAAAATAATTTTTTTGCAGTAGTAGTTCTGCATCAAAAGTAACAAAAAAAGAAGATGTTTCTATACAAGACAATGATTTACAATTATCAAATATAAATGCAGATATAAGTAACCAAAATGATATAACATTTAATGCTCTTGTTTCAACTGAAGAATTATTAGCACAAATAGGATTGGCAAGGGAATTTGCAACAGATAGTAAAGTTGAACATCCTTATGTTGATAAATTAAAAAGAGTGCAAATGATTTTATTTGATTTAAGTCATGCTATATTAAAACCGATGCCAGGAAAAAGTAAAGCATTTGAAAGTAAACATATCAATGATTTGGAAGAATGGATAGCAGAATATGCCAATCAACTACCACCTCAAGAAACCTATATTATTCCAGTAAATGATATTTTTATTTTACTTTTTTTATTATATAGATAACTTTATTATATTTTATTTTATATTTCAACAGGGTGGTGGTAAGGCTTGTTCTACATTACATTCAGCGAAAGCAGTATGCAAACGAGTAGAAAGAAATGTTGCATTTTTGGTTCAAGATGGTTTATTGAATAAAGAAGCACAAATATATTTAAATAAATTACAAAACTTCCTACTAACAACATCACGTATTGCAGCCAAATGTGATCAACGTACAGAAAATATTTATATTCCTAGAGTAGAAGTTGAAAAAAATGAGGAAAAGTAAAATTTATGAAAAAAATTTGTAGATTTTTATTTTTATTGTAAAAATAATATAACAATCAAATATTGTATGCAAAATTTATGCGATAATATTTTTTCTAAATGTATCTTCATAGTAGATAAGTTGTAAATATTCTTTGATGAAATTATAATTATCAGTTACTAATTATATTCTATTATTGTATTATTAAATGTACATAGTAATTAAAATATTAAGTAATTATTATGTAAAGACTTTTAATAAAATACTATAAGATATATATTTTTCGATTATGATATATTTTTAAATATATCATCATAAAATGATTCTGATTTATGTGATATTTTGTTACTTTTGTTAAACTATATGTAATTTTATCAAAATATATATATTAATTAATTTAATAAGAAACAATTTTTCTTTATATTATATACATATATTAAAAAATTGTTAGATTATTTGCTGTCAATATCAAATTTTTAATTAGATTTCTGTTTGATTATCTGTACCAAAATTTTTAATTACTTATATATGATACAAAAAACTTTATGAAATAATTATGTTGTAAATAAATATATGGTTTTAAGCATAATAATAAATTACATAAAGGAATATGTATAAAAAAAAAAGGTTATAAGATGATAACAATAATAACATTCAGTAAAATTAATTATTTATTCCAAAACTTCATCTCCTTCAACAATTTCTTTTAAATTAAGTAATTCCAATAATCCTGAACCTTTAGTTTCAGATCTTACTAATTCATTTATCTCTCTATAATGTCCAGGATCAATTAAACAAACTAAATCTAACATTCCATTGTCCCATTCTTCTGTTTCTAGTTTTGTTACTAATTTTTCTATTTTATCTCTTAATTTCTTTGCTTCTTTACCCGAAACCAAAACTCTGAGTCTCATTTGAGCTCGTTCAAGTGGCATTACAGCTTTTAATTGAGGAATCACATCTAAAGCTTGCTGTTTTGCATTTCGATTTGGTTTTACAGAAAAATGTACATCTTTCATAGCTTTTTCTATCATAGTTATCGTATATGGACGTTTAGTTTCTGGATTTATACATTTATTAGCAACAGTTGTGGCAATATCTTTAAACATAGAATCTAAAGCCGAATGCCTTTCTTTGTCAGAAACTTGAAGTTCTCCTTTTGTGAGAATTTCTTTACAAATTTCTGTTTGATTATCTGTACCAAAAGCTTTTATAAGATCTTCTTTTTTTGCTACTTGACCTTTTGAAACATTTATAAATACAGTATGTGTTTGTAAAACTTCATCAATGTCTTTTTCTCTGAAATATAATTTTGTTATTACAATTATTAATAAAAAATAAAATATATGTGTAAGAAAAAAATAAAAAAGGAAAAAGAGAATACAATGACAAAATTTATTTAGGTTAGATGTCAAGTATATATCAACAATGTAACGTACATTTTTGTTTTGATCGGCTGTCAAAGACTTACAGTTTATTTCTCCAAGAGATAACCTTGTTTCTATAACAAGCGATCTCAAATCGTTTTCCTGCTTTTTTCATACGAACCACGGCCACATTGGTTAATCTTATTTGATTCGTTGGTGTAAAAATTTTAGACGATTTCAACATTTTTTAGCAAGTATGTATATACGTGACTATAAAATTATAATTCACGTAATTTGTATAGTATTCTTTTTATTTTATATACAATCTTATCTAACAATAAGTCTTACGGATGTTTCAAAGCGATTTCGAATTCTCGATTTATAATCGAATGATTATCACATACAACTTCCTTTGCAATATCGATAGATTTTTGAATTGTTTTAAAACGTAACTCTATTGATGTAATATAAAAAATTACATTTATAATATTTATTTAAAATTTAAAGGATAATTTTGAATATTAACTTTTAAATATGCAATTAAAGATATTTTTTTTTAAAACACAATTATAATTATAAATAAATATATTATTAAGTATGTTTATTAATTATATAAAAATCTATGTAAATATAAGTATAAATTTATAAGAAATTAAAATTAATTTTGTGAAAATCATGAAAAATAAAAAATTTTATATCGATACAATATAATATTAGAATATTTCTTGATAAAATTTATCTTTAAAAAAAAAGAAAATTTTTTATATTTATTTCAGTTAATAATAATATAAATTAAAAGTACAAAATATAATATTTAAAAATAAAATTTATTATTTTTGTTTTAATCATGAAATTTCATAACTTTCCGTTTCATAATGTTGGTAAAAAAATCAAAAACTGTATGTTAATATAAAAAATAAAATACGAAATTATGAATTAATTCAAAATTATATGATTGTAAAAAAGCTATAGAAAAAAATGATAGTTCGAGATTTCGAAAAATTATAATTTTCTTTATTTATGGTATATATGTAAAAATTATATAAATAACATCATCAGATTTCTACATGTTGTTTAATTTTCAAGTTACTTTATTATTTAAACAAATGAAAAAGTATTAGTCACATGACGTCATTATACGATAAGCAAAATCGCGGGCGGTGCGCACGCCGTGATTGTACGCATGCGCAGACTGACCGCTACGTTAGACTGTATCGAATATGGCTGCCGCGAGCGTGATGCCGTTAGAAGTGCGTGAAAAATGATCGTTTTTTCGTGGTTTAAACGATCCGATCGTTTTTACGTGAGTGCACAGTGGCAGTGAGTGTTATCTCCAACATTTCAACATCGTGGGAGGTCCTTATCATGGCGTTGGTTACCGTGCAGCGGTCTCCAAGTGTATCCAATTCCCCGCAGAGTTCGGTGAGTTTTTCTGCTTTGTGCGTCTTTGTCGATAGTTGCTGTCAATTTTAACGAAGAATCCATTGTTTGCAAATTTATTGCTATCATTATTCGAAACTATGGATTCTAAATACATCAGAAATTGTTTGGCTTTATTCAAATAACATTTTCTTATTTGATTTATTATTATACAATCAATTGAGAAAGAAAATTTTGATAATTTGAAATTCTTTTTTACATAAACGTACATAATGACAATAAAAGGAAAAAACTTATGATCACGAAAAAACTATGATATGTTTTGACATTTCTTTCTGATTAAACACAACGTTGCACGAGTTCGTGGTTAATTGTCACTTATCTAATTCGCAAGAATCACATATCTTTCTATTACAGCTCGTTTACAAAAATCTGTATCTAGCAATTTATTATACAAAATAACTGCATGCAATTTATTATCATTTCTGATATTTTTGTATCTCCTTGAATTATGCGTTTATACGATTGTACACGATTGACACGTATACATACATGTAGATACAATACAATTTATTTAATGGTTTATTAAGAAAAATTGGATATCATATTGAAAAACGAAAGCAGGACACATAGAATGAATATTTCTTATTTTCATAAATTTTGTTAAATTATTATCAATTAATTATTAATTAGATTGTTTTAAATTATTAATAATTAATAATCGAAAGGTATAAGAATATTTCCAGTTAAATAATTAGTTTTTTGTAATATATACAACGATAAACGGTAATTCGGAGTTAAATAGTTGATTTGTTTATATTAATTTCATCGATAACGTAAAGTTTCATTGTAATATTCCAAATTCCAAAGTCGTGCAGTTTTTTTTACACGTTCATTGTTGTTGAAAAAAGAAAACATGTTTCTTCTTTTTCGTTTCATTTTCCGAGATGTTTATCGTTATTTCACATCGAAATCGAAGTATCGCGATCTACCAGTTGTTTATACACATATATGCGTGTAATATAGTTAGCGTTGCAACAGTGGCTGTTTCAGTATTAATTGGTTTACTCCACCTCGTCACACAATATACGGGAGCGACGAAAGAGAGTTGAGAAAGAGAGCGAAAGGAACACGTGGTTCTAGTGTATATGTATGTATTCAAGAACGAGTACCGTGACGAGCGTGTTTTCTTTTCTTCGACCGATAAACTGATTTTGCTAAAATAAATATGCTGTCTATTCTTGCATTTCGTCAGTTCAACCGTGATGACGATCTCAAACATTTATTTATGCCACGTGTTCTGATTACGAGTTTAGCCGAACTTTCAAACAATTATTTATATTTTTACAATCTCAAAAAAAATTGTTAATAAAATATTGTCTGATTAAAAAAAATCTCTTCTTAAATTTTCGTCTAGTCGTTCATTGTTCGTTTCAAAGTTGTTGAAAAAAATTATGTGAAATTTAACGAAGGAAATAAATTTATCACGAGTATTATGAATAAAATGTCAAATATTATCGATAGAAATAAAAATATATATATATAAAAAATATGCAAAATTTGAGTAAATTCGAAAATTTTATATTTATCAGACATTATATTTACAATTTTTATTATTATAAAAACAAAAAATTCCATTTATTCCATTTTGCAATAGATAGATACACATGCGTATATTTAATCTGCATTTTTCAAGTCAATTTGCTTTCGATATTCCAAATCTCTAATGCGCGAAAATTTTAAAAAATTTTCTATCGAATTTTTAAAACAACATTATTAAGACGCTGAATTCAGACGTGATATAACACGAAAAAATTGATATCAATATGTTATTGTAACACGTTAGGAGCAAAAAAAAAAATTAGAAAAAGTAAATAAAAGCAAATAAAATGTTTATCAAATATCCGATATTTGCTTGTTACTTAAAATTTCAAATAAATAATGATTACAAAACAACCGTAATAACTTACAACCACTAAATTATAATTATACATATACATATTTATACGAAGCTCGTATGAATCCTTTTAATATTTATCAATATTATCGTAAAACGTGATAAATATTTAAGCACCGCTTTGATACTTTATTTCTCTGATAATGAGATGGGAAATGGCGTTTTTTTTTTTTTTTTATCCATCAGGGTCAATTTAACCAGATATGAGAATTTCTCTGTACTCTGCACAGAGAACCGTTAGAGAAGTAATTTTGCTCATAAACACGACTATCAACTAAAACGAGTTCTAACTCTGAAAATGACCTTTTTTTTTTCCTTTCTTTCCCTCTTATGGGTTTCTTACTTGCAACGGACAGATCTCGAGGATTGATACGATTCATAAGGGAATATAAGAGTTGCGTTAAATAGCGTAAAGATATATTCTGCCATATTCGAATTGTATCATTTGTTATTTTATTTAAGAAATAAGTTTCGAAATCATGGATACGGATTTAGGAAAGTTGGAGGGGATGATAATGGCAACGTGGAACGAAAGTTACGAGAAATAGAGCGGAAAGTAGTATTCTTGTGTTTTCAATTTATAAAATAAGAAAATATTAAAAAAAAAAAAAAAAAAAAATTAACTTGTTCGAGTTTCGAAAACGGCAAAAGGAAATCAAATAATTGATAATTGATCCTAAAATTGATAAAGATAAAACGCGCCTCTCTTTTTTTTTCAAATAAATATTTATTATCAAATGATTTCCGGATCATTCAAGAAAATTACGATCTCTCGATCGATGATGCATCTCCTATCCCATCTTTGATTTTATATATATTATTAAGAAATATATAGATAATATTATAAATATATTATAAATATAATAATATTAGAAATATATTAATAAATTACTTGGCAATTACGATACGAATTCGCACGATAATTCGCGCAAACGGGCGTACTCGATCTCGAATCAATGGAGAAATGGGGTAGAGGAAATAGTTGAATAAAATTAAAATTATTTGGGTAAAAAATTGGGATTGCGTAAGCGATGGAATTTTGTGAAGGGACAGAGATATGGAAGAATCTGTGAGAACGCGATACAATGAGAAATCGAGGGGGATGACTAACTGTCGGGGCCCCTCGAGGAGCGAGGGAGTTAGGAAAGAGGAGGGTTCGCGTTTCCCGGCATATATACTTTGCATGCGCTCAATGCTCCGCGGCCTACCAAGTGCACTCACCATCCGAAAGGGTAAGTTGCATTTTTCTAACGTGTCCAGAGGGGGTGAATTCGACAGGGGACACACACAGCCCTATTGATTTTTAAGGGCTCGTTTTCTGCATCGTACGCACGACTCGTAAATCTTGCTTTACTGTGTAAAAAGCTCCGTACCGAGTTATTTTATTCCTTAGTTTATCCTTGCTTACCTTGCGATAACGTAGAGTAGATCAATTGCTTCGCGCTTCGTTGAGATTTTTCGAGATTTCGATGCGATATTTTAGAAGGAACGACAGACAGGATAACGTTTAGCGAAGCTTTTCGTTTCGTTGGTTACGAAGAATCGAATATTGAAAAAATTGGTACCAATTTCCAATCCATCGACGTATATATAAAAGTTTACGTATACGTTTCGTATAATATTTTGTTTCAAATTTTCGACCATCTTAAAACTAACCTATTCGTCCATTATTGCTCAAAAAATATCTCTCATAATAATTAATTGTACGATCATTGATATAATCGATTTCGTAGTTGATTTGATCTCAATTAATTATTTTTAAATTATATCTGTACACAGGAGATGTTTAAGCGAATAAATTAAACGTGCTTCGCATATATCGTAGTTGTATTCGTCAAAATTTTTTGCGAAACGATCGAGCGTGATATGCGATATATATGTGGATAAATGGAAATGGAATTTTGATGGATGATGATATAGATACCGGTGACATTAACCATTGTTGCTTTAATGTTCGAATTATCGCGACACAACGACCCGCGAAAGACAAGTGGCTGGTACTTGGAAGCACAATGCGTAAAATCGTTTAACAAAGGCGGTCTTAACAGGTGCTTGGCTGACGGCGTTCTGCCTTTTTTTTTTCTTCCACCACGCACACTCTAATATATATCGGACACGTGTAAGCGCACGTGTGTCTTGGTTCGCTCTCGTCACGTTGTATACAAATAAAACGATTATCAAAATTTCTCTTGATTCGCGGATCCTTCTCGAACTATATATATATGAATTTTTATTACAATACACACCTCATTTAAATTCATCAAAATTCTGTCTCACGACACGTAATTCAATTTTTCCATTGTATATCTATTGTTTTCATTCTTTCTTTTCTTCCATATCCTGGAAAGCAACGAATGAAATCCATAGAATGAATATCTTTCAAATTTATCATAATATCGATATCGATGTTATTAATGGAAATTGGATCTTTTTTTTTTTCAGGATTCGGGTGCTGGCGCACCGGCGGACGATGACGAAGCGGCGAGGAGCTGTAAAAGGTGAGTCGCGAGAAGATTAAAAAAAAAAAAACACAAAGATGGAGAATTGTTACTTAACCAATAGGCAGGCAGAGAGTTCCTCTTTGGGAAGACGGTTCTCATCGTCGCTGCTTCCTTCTTCTTGCAAATAATTCAATTAAACTGGCTCCACGACTCTCCCGAGTAAAAGTCTCGTGCGAACTTCCTTCATCCTCTTCGATGTAAACACATCGGTTAATTTGTGCAGGAAGTGGAAGCGAGCGCGTCTCTTTTCTTGCCTTGATCGTACGACTTTCTACCTTGCCGGTTGCGTAATATAGTGTACGGTTAATATCGTGCGCGGTATATAATCGTACCAGTGAGTGAGAAAAACGGACGGAAATGAACGGCGCTTTCACGGGTTCATGGATCGCGGATATTGAACGAACACCAGAGACATTTTCACAAAGAAAATTTATCGTCGTTTCCGCGAACGGCCGCGAATCATTCGATCGAAACACGTTAGAATTTTTAAATTTATCTTAATTATCGATCGGTAAAGTAAACCTGATGAAAAATTATCGTCTCGATGGTTCGGATCGCGGATATATCGAACAGTGGAGAAAAAAAAAAAAAAAATTATTGCATAAACGGACAGATCGTTTCGAGTTCGTGTTAAAATTTTACACGATGGAAATATTTCTGTTCGTATAACAAAGATTTAAATTTATTACTCTTAACGATAAGCGAGCATTCATTTTGTTTCCTTTTAATAGATCGATCACCAGTATCGATTTATTTTGCGCATTAATTTTCCTTGTCCCGATATATTTTTTTTCTCTTTTCAAATTTATCACATATAATTTATTACGATACGTATTTCAAACCATCGTATATATAATAAAATCGAGTATAAAATTTTATCCATTTCCCCATTCGAAAGAAGAAATACAAATTATCGAATTAATTTTCCTTTCCAAATTCCTACAACGGAGTTTTAGCTTCGGTAAAAGGTGAAAAGGAGTAAAAGTTCGAGATAAAAATTTATTCAAATATACGATCGAAACTTGATGCACGCTCTAACGTATCGTTTTCGACTTTGCCGCGACTGTCGATAACTATATTCGTGGCTGCGCATTCCTTGATTGTTTTTTTTTTCTTTTTTTTTCTTTTCTTTTTTTTTTTTTTTAGTTTATACTTCTATTAGGGGTCATTCACCTTCGACTCGTGCAGCCGCCAGCTGCTGCTAGATTCTCCGCTGTACTCTCTCTGTTTATCGCCCACTTGTCAATGGGCTTGGTAATGAGACGGACAAAACACTCGCGATTTATGTTTCTATCGCGAATTTTTCTCATTGGCTGCTTCGAAAAGGTCGCGCGCATTTCTTCTCGATTCAGCGTTCGACGATGGCGAATAAATACAAATATTTTAAATAATAAAATCAATAAAATCGCGTTTCAGAGAACAAGTTTCTCTAATCGAAATTTATTCGATTCCGTCAATATTCTCGTATTCGTGTCTTCTAAATAAACTATCTAAATACTGGTTTATCGAAGTTACGCAAATATTCGTTGTTTCATATTTCAGCGGGGAGTATTTAATAGATTGTAATGTATTCCTTGTTGACACAATCGGAGTAGACATCACCGGATTCCTGGATAAGTGACACCACTTTTCAAGGATTTCGGTATTCATTGCACGATAATATAACAGTCTATACGATTGTAAGGAATATCGGTGTGGAAGGTTGTGGTCTCTTCTTTGTTTCGAACAATGATTCATCGATTTATCGCGGGAGATCGTTTAATCGCCCCACCGTTGTTTATTCGCCTCATTTTGCTTTTATTTCATTTTCTATTCGCGTTTCCATCCGTATCGCCGATTTCAATTCCTCGATTAAACGACCCACGATCGAGCGTCAAACGATGCAAAAAAAAAAAAAAAAAAGAAAGAAAAAAGCTTCGTGCGTAGAAAGAGCAGCAAAGGGTTGTAGACTGGAGAGGGAGAGAAAAGAGGGAAACGCGGCAGACGACGCGGTGCGGGTGAACGAGTGGATTAGCGATCGAGTTAACGATCAGACGAGTTCTCTTCTCCCTTCCTTTGTCTACGTTCACTGGGTGGTAAACAT
Organism: Apis laboriosa; assembly: GCF_014066325.1. NCBI lineage: Eukaryota > Metazoa > Arthropoda > Insecta > Hymenoptera > Apidae > Apis > Apis laboriosa. Next base: position 6,131,779 of record NW_025223501.1, read on the forward strand.
TTTTGGCTGGTCACCGTCTGGCGATTGAAATTGAAAGAATAGAAAACAAAACAAAAAAAAAAAAAAAAAAAAAAAAAATGAAATTAGAGAAAAATGAAGGTTCACGCCTTCGCAAACTCGCGATCTTTTGTGATTATGAATGGATGTATGCATACATGCAAGAGGAGAAAAAAAGAAAAAAAAAAGACTATGGTCTGCGAATATCTGAAATCTCTCGAGACTGGTGTTCCCTCGAGGGTGAAACGCATGACAGAAAATCCTCAAGGTCTTCCTTTGTATCTACGCAGATGGAAATATACGTATACTGCGCATCGATGATATACATTTACTTCGCTTACTTACTGATCTTTGACTAAAAAAACTAGAAAATAATTTCGAATAATTATCACTTTTTTTAATAGTCGTTCAATCTTAATTAAATTCTTCGATTTTATCGCACGTTATTTTTTAAATTGATCGATCGAATTTAACATATTTATCGAATAAGGAAATGAACGAAGATTGTCGATCGAACTTTCATCAATATCATTTTTAATCATTTTCTTCAAACTACTATATTTATTAGTTTTTTCCTATTAAAATTTACTCGATACCGGTTCTCTTTATTTCATACTCATTATTCACAATTGCTTTCGAGAAAAGAAGCATGCTCAAAATAAAATAGATAGATATTCGTTTCTTGTATCTTGTATCGCGTATCTACGCGAAGTAATTTCTATCTTCGATTCGTATTCCTTCTTATCTATATTTTTCAAGCTTGTCCCCTGCTTGAGAATCAACGTTATACCAGGATTCGTCCAAAATTACAACAGAGACGAACGATCAACGGATAAGCCATAAAAGTACAAGCGGTATGTTTGCTGGAAGAAATTTGATATACACACACAGACAGAGTCGTAAACAGAGGGCGGAAATGTGTTATGGTGCCATGGAGCACGTCTTTCCCTCCGTTTTCCGTGCTTCCTTCCACGCTTTCCTCGCGATCGACCGACCGACTCGCATTTTGGTCTGGTAGGTTAGGTTAGGGTCGTTGCGATGCGAACATGGTGGGGGGGAAAAGCGGGACGGGAGAGGGATAACCGGACTCCCACTGTTCCACGATTCGCTTCGCACTTCAGTTGCCTCGCGTACGTCGAATCGTGAACGTGTATTCCGGACCTTTCCTTCCCAGTCACTGGACACGTTGTGTTGTATCTCGTTTTATCGCGTTTCCTTATCGAATTCCGACATCGTGAACTTGGTGCCATCGAGGTTTCAGCTCTTCCTTACCGACGGACTCGAAACTCGAAGTCTTGTGCGATCAGTTTTCGAATGTAATTGGCCGAGATTTTCGGTAATGGTGTACGATGTTTTCTCTCGTCGGAACAACGTTTGTGAACAAATCTGTGAACCATGAAGTGAGTTTATGTGCAGTGTCTAGATTCGTCGAATGATCGAATCTCGTGACTCGTGGAAAGAGGTTTACGATCGCTGGCCCGTGGCATGTGTTGACTTCATGGTGTTCGAGAGCGTCGAGATGCGGAACCCAGGGTTCCTCTTCGAAGACGCCAGACACGGATATATTCAGTATATCAGGTAGAATTTTTGCCGCGTTTGATTATTTTTTTTCCTCTTTCGTTCACGGAGAATCGTGTTTCTTTGTAAACGCGTGTATTCGTACAATAGGTCTTGCGTACGTGCGCCTTGCAGCGAATAGGATAATATGTCATAAACCAAACGTCGAGTGTGTATTGTTCGCGGTAAAGATGATTGTTCGAGGAAAGATCGATATTTTAGTATCGATCATATCGTAACCAGTCCTCGATTTCTCAACGATGTTCTTCAATTTCATTTCCGGTTTGTAAAAAGTTAATATAAGATAAAATATAAATTATTGTTCGAGCTTTTACGTATCTTGAATCAAAATATACAATTAATAGATAAAAATGTTACATAATTTCTCGTTATATATCGTATATATGCGTACATATCGTATATAAAATTACATATGCAATACTTTTTTCGAGATATATAATAAAAATATAATTTCAAGATAGAAAAATTTTGACTCGTGATAGGTTAGGTGGCTGACGTGAAATATATAAAAAAAATATTCCGAAAGAAAAAGACGAAAGTAGTATATATTGACGAGATTTTTGAATCTCAACTCGTTCATCGTTCCGTACTTGAAAAAATTATTATTTATCGATATATACTATCTGATATATATTTCAATAGATTTCAAATAAACATCTCATATTATAGCACACGATTGATACCATGTTTCAGTTTTTTCTCGCAAAAATTATTTTTATAATGAATTACGTACGATAAATTTTTACCGTAAATGAAGTTTGCGTTGGGATAATTAATGTAAAATAATATTTCTTCATAGATCGAGTCAAGTTATTTTTTTAAGACTTTGTATGTATACGTTAGAATAAAGTTTTTTTTTTTCTTTTCCAACAAGATAATATTAAATGATTTCAAGCGATTTCAATAAGTATTACTATCATATCTATAAAATTATTTTACTTTTGTATCAATATTGAAATAAGGATTTGGAATATAGAATAATATTGGAATCGTTTTCAAGAGACAAGTAAAAAATTTTTTACGTTTAATATTTAAACGGAAATGCGTATTATGGATGGAGAATCAGAATCTTAATGTTAATATTAAAAATAGAAAAATAACTAAGGGGAAGAATAATAATATTCAGAGTTTGTAGCGTTTGAGCAGAAACGATCGTACTGTGCGAAGCGAGGTGCGCAGAGGTCGAAATCCAGATTTCGTTCGTTTTTCTCTCGGTGGAGATTTTATTTTCGGAAATAGCATGCAAATCGCTGTGGCTGGCTCGAGTAATTCTCCGAGTCTGTGCCGTGGTCCTCAATGCGGATTCACGTGCGCATAAAATCTATTTTTGAATCGTTCCTGTAAAATAAGTCGAAAATATATACCAAGAATATAGCGCATAATTTTCTTTCCAGGACAAAAGGAACATTTTGAGAATCGTAAGGAGAGCAATGATTTATTTTCAACCGATTCATCAAGTTCAAAACTAACATAGATATTTCTTCTTCGTTTAAATAATACCATGTCGCTGTAATGGTAACGTTTTAATACAAATTTTGTTCGATTTAAATAAAACTCGACGTTTGTTGACGCGATACTCGTGCGTCAAAACTATTGTTAGAAATCATCGTTGAAACAATTATAAAATCACGCGTATGCACTTGGAATTTCGCGTTAATATATATCTATATTTACCAGTAAGGTGGTTACTTTTCACATCAGCTGACTGTGGAGCAACAGCTGCACGCTTTGTATATACCATCGCAGACTGAAAGGGGACCCTCGAAAGCAATTATTTTTCAAAGAGGAGAGCTGTCGAGAAGCTGCCTTTTGTGCAACTTTTCCATTTCTCACGGTAGTTGCTTTAAATTTTGGATCTCCATTCTTTTAGTCAGTGATCGTCATTTTTCAAATTTTAGATTTATTTTACTTTAAAAGTATTAAAATAACTGTCTTACCTAGTAGTCTGTAATACGACACGTCATTTTTTTTCTTCTTTATTTTTTTAATCTTCGCAATCCTGTCCTGCCTAAAATAATATAAAGATTCGTTATTTTTTCAAAATTTATATTTATCGATTCCTCCCGAATTCCAACGTAATTTCGTTAATTATTAAAAGACGGGAATGTATTTAAAAATACATACAAGCTTTTTTTTTCTTTTTTTTTTTAATATTATATACTGATTGATATAAAACGTGAAATTCGCAAGTGACTCAAGAGTTTGTTCATCGATCGAAATACTTGCGCAATAACGTTCTTACTCACTACTGTTTATTATTGCCTTTGAAAGTTAATACCTTGTTAAGTTTATTCACTCGTAAGTTTCACTAGTTTCAACATCGCGCAGTCGATCATCGGTTTCTTACCAATTGTACGTAGCAATGCGGTGTTGCTTGGAGACGGAGAGCACAACACCGAGCTTTGCAGTCGATTAGATAACCCTCCTTCGATTTCCTTCCATTCCTCCATTTTTTTTTTTTTTTTTAAACGCGTTCGAAATATTTCTCGGCGCCCTCGTACTCGATCGTTCTCTCTCGTAGATACTTTCTGAATATAACGAAAAGGTTCGTATATCGGATTAAAATATATCGTAAATTATATCCGTCTAAGATATCAAGGCGATATCGAACGTTTTACAAGTGGATTAGAGATGACAATCTTTAAATCTTTTGCAACGATAATTCAACGATAGTTTTCTTTCTTTCTGAAAATCACCGATCATTTTTATGGAATGGGACACTAATGATAAATAATCATCTCTTCTGCTTTGCACGAATTTACAACAAATTGGTGAAATCGCTTTTCGGATTTAACAATGCACAATGGTTTCAACTGAAAGCAGGAAAATACGTCGCTTTCGTGATTGCACGGCGTATTCGTAAATAGAAAAAAAGAAAAAGCTTAATCAAGAAAAGAAATCGGAATAAAACGGAATAAAGTGAACGTGGATTATAACACGTGGATTGCTTCCTACTTTCGCGCAACTAGACAAGCCGACGCCGTACCGGGATCGATATGTCATCGGGTCGGAATTTATTTCTGAATCTCGTTAATTCGACCAAACGTCGTATCAAATATTTTCACGTTTACCGAGCTGCCCCGTCTCTTGGCCCAACTTTTGCCCCAAACCTCCATCGTCCTTTCGATCGCTATTTCGAATCCTTGAAGGATGCTTCGAAGCAGGTAGGCAGAAGAGAAGCCGGGACATCTGTCGTCCCGTCTTTCGACATAGATCGGTAGAACAGAGGAGGACGTGTATAGGGGGCGAGAAGGAAAGGAACCGGTTCGTTGTTGTCGGGCCGCAATTCTCGAGAAACACGTGTCGTTCTCGCGCTTCGTCTCGAGGGTTAACATCTTTATCCTTCCCCCGAAAACGTACACGCTTTTCCCCATTTTTCTTCTTTTTTTTTTTTTTTCTCGTGATGAAAACAAATCGAAATCTTCGAAGGAAGATCCGCTCGGCCAATAATCGGTCGTGGCCGTTTTCCGCTCTGGTTGGCCGTGTTCCAGTCCTTCGCTGGACGCGTACTCTTCGCCCCCCCCCTCCGCCGCGTTTATTTTCTCCGCGTTAAACGCCGCTTTTCCCGTTCATCGTCCGCCCGGCGTCCGTCATTGCGTCACGAGGAATCACCGCTCCTCGGTGAAAGCGATCCTTCGATCGAACCGTACGTACGCCGCGTACGTATCACGGTGCAAAGATGCTTCTTTATTCGATCATCGATCGTATTCCGAACGCGTATTCCGATCGTATTCCATCGCGTGAACACAAAATTTTTCTTTTTCTTTCTTTTTTCTTTTTTTTTTTTTTTTTTCGTCTATACAATTGTGGAAATATTTTTGTTCACGAATCGTACTATTTCCCGGCCGCAGTATTTTTCCCTGGATCCCATCTGGAACTGATTACTTAAATCGACGGAAAGTCGATGGTTTAATTGTTTACCGCGTGCGATTCATCACGGAATTACGTTGCCCGGATTCGTATCTCTCTTAATAATTGCTGTTACTTGTGCAACTTGAAGACGAGACTGGTTTTTAAAATAGTTTTCTGTACTCTTTTCACCGTGACTCGAGGAAACGAAAAAGGAGGGAGGGAGGGAGGCAAGATTAAATAATTCGATCGAATGAATAATGTTAAAGAGACACCGTCGAGGGGAGAAAAAAAATTCGAGGAGCAACATAGTAGAGTAAACTTTGCTTGTTTTCAACTTTTTCAACAAGTTAATAACAAGGTATATTTTGAGCGTGACTGATAATTCGGGATAATCTCTATTTTTATTCTACGGAGACGTCGCGCGATTACCGACCTTGCGTCCAGCCTGTCATTTCCGACCTGCGCGTTCACCGATGTACCGGAAGTTCGCGCGTCGATCACATCCGTGAACGTGGCGCGTTACATGTCGTACATTGATAAACGAAAACGAGGAGGACAGAACGATTTCACCGCTCGCTGCTCTCTCTCTCTCTCTCTCTCTCGCTCGCTCTCGCTCTCTCTCTCGCTCTCTCTCTNCATTCTCATTTATCATATTTAGCTGTCTAGGATATCGCTCTCGCTCTCGCTCTCGCTCTCTCTCTCGCTCTCGCTCTCTCTCTCGCTCTCTTTCGCTCGCTCTCGCTCTCTCTCCCTCTCCCACGAGATAATTTGAACCATTTTTTTCTATCGAAGTAGAAAATCAGTATTCGGAATTATTTTCGAAATTATAACAACGTCACGCTTTAAGACAATTCAAAACAGTTAACGCCGTGTAATGAACGTTTATTTTATTTTTATCGACGTTTTTCGACATTCCTTTATATTTCACGAATAATAGAATAGGATGGAAAGAAGGGAAAAGAAGGAAGTCTCGCCTTTCTTGTGTATACTCGCTTATCGATAGTTCATTCGTGTCCAATTAGGAATTAATTAATCTTACTTATTACGTTTGACAAATTTTCTATTATCGATTCACACTATCGAGGGAAAAGGAAATATATATATATATATATATATGTATATATTAAAATCGCGTATAATATTTATTTAATTCGCAATTATGGTGGTAGGTCGGTTCATCGATGGCCGTATCCGATCCTCGGAATTGATATCGATAAGTTGGCCGATAACCGTGAAATAAAGCGAGGGGACTCGCGTGGCGGTAATCACGAGGCGTGAAATCAGGCTGGCCAACGCGTCGGAGCGGCGTGTACCGGTAGACGACACACTTTAACGGGGTTATGCGGATTGCATTCCGCTCGAAAGGTCTCGGCAACGCGACAATCGCGATCTCGCGCGCTCATCGCCGTGCCACCCGCGTCAAATCGCATCATCGCTCCTCAGCGTCCGTTCGTATCTCGTCGCCTCCTTCCAAGCACCGCGACATTTCGCGGAAACTTTCCATTTCTCCGCCTCGATGTAATATCGAGTTCCTATTATTTTGCAACTATTATTTAATTTTCTGTCGACCTTTTATCGAGACGAATTTATTAATACATATACTTCTAATTTATTAATACATATAAAGCGAAACGAGATATTTCATTTTATATTATAGTATATTCTTTTTTTATATTTTATATTTTTATAATTATTTATATTTTAATTATATTTTATGTTTTATAATTTTTATATTTTAATTTTATTTTATATTTAATCTTGTTTTTTAATTTTATATTTAATTTTTTTATTCGTTTTATTTCGTTGAAGGAGGAAGGAGAAAAAATGGATAATTAATTCGTTGGATTCGTTTCGAGAAATTCGTATAGAAGGAAAATCGAAAAGGGGAAGGGGAAGGAAGATTCGAGTTTTCGGAAGATGGATGGCTCTTTTCCACGAATTCCTTAGGTTTGGAACGCGTGAAACGCGCGCGACAAGCGGAGCGCACAATCTCCTCGAAAGCTAATAATACGAGCTGCAAAAGTTCGTTTCTCGAAAGATGCGCCCACGCGACGACGCCGTTTCTACTTGGAGCCTCGAGATCATTTCAGTGTTTCATCGTCTCTCGGCTTAATCGTGCGCGCGTGCGCGCGCGCACACACATACGCACGTACGCCGAGTCCAACGTTTTTTGTCCGCGTTTCCACGCTCGAAAAACGTCTCGTCCGATCCACGCGCTTTTATCGTTGTTATTATTGATTTCTTTTTCTTTTTAATACCTTCGATCGATTACTTTTCTCCTTTCCGATATAATAAAAAAAGAAACCTTTTAATTAATTTGGATAATTTCTAATAGAAACTTGCGAAAAGATCGAGGCTTCCCTTTCCCTAACGATCGCCGATCGTTTAATTCGCGAACGCAAGCGCATTGTCGTTGTTCGTGAAAGTTGTTTCGAGAGAAGTTACTACCATCACGGAGAAGCGCGAAAAAGATATCCCTGCGAGGGAGAAGGCAGGGATACCAACTATCCGCGTTAACGGGTAGGTAGGAATTTTTCTTTTGGCAAAATTTGCCTCCATCCATTTTTCTACGTTTCTTGTTTTTTTTTTTTTATTTTCGTTTTCTTATCGAGACGAGGTTAGATTAGGTTAGGTTAGGTTAGGAGAAAAAAAAATCTTTTCTTCTGTGATAAAATTTTTACAATTTTTAAAAGTTTATTTTTTAACTTTTATTACTATTATCATCAATATTTATAGTTTTGGTAGAGAGAGAGAGAGAGAGAGAGAGAGAGAGAGAGAGAGAGAGAGAGAGAGAGAGAGAGATTTTCGGTCAAGGATTCTGGTTTATTTCTGACAAGAACGAACGAATTTTTTTGTATCGCATCCGTTTTCAAGAAATGTAAATTCTATTCTTATTTCTTTGGAGCAAAAATTACGCAAATTTTTATTTCCGTTATAGTATTCTCGATGTTTACTCGCATATATTAGCCAGTTCATTTGAATACACTTTCGATTTCACGAATTAGCATTAGCCAAGGAAACGTATCCAAAGCGAGTAATTTTAACGGAGTCGTTGATGATAGTCGTATCGTAGACGCCATTCTTATTTATCAACGCGTTAAAAAGAATATCTATTTCGTGATCTCAATTTGAGAAAACGAGATTGACCTTCGTTTCATATCACATCTTCTATATATATGTATATATATTTACATCGTAAATAAAAAAAATCGAATCGTATCTATCGTGATAAAACCTTGATGCGAACGATCGAAACCGTTATTTATTATTACGAATAGTACGAAAGATAATTACGTCCAATGGGAGGCTGTATAAAAACTGACTTATCAGCATACGATACGGTAGAGTACTTCTCGGTAAACGAACCGCAAACTTATTACGTTATTTCCAAATAGGAAACTTAGGCCGCGCGTATAACGCGCATATAACGCGGCAAATTAATAAATCAATTAGAACCAGTAGTTTCGAAGTGGTTGCAATAATGGCCTTATTTGCACGTACGTGTATATACATATTTACTTGTAAAAAAAAAAAAAAAAAGAAATAGATAAACTCGAAAACTGCGTATAACGAGAATCGTAATTTTTTTTTGTTTTATTTACTTATTTATTTATTTTTTCTTTTTCTTAGACATTAACGATTAACTCGATTCGAAAGGTCGGACGATACGTAACGTAAAAATAATCGATTTTAAAATTAGCTACGCGTTTCCGGACGATAAATCTTGCTCGCTTTCGAAAGAATCGACCCTCGTACTTGAACCAAAAAAATAAAAAAAGAAAAGAGAAAGAAAAAGAAGCTCGTTTATTCGACGATCGTTGAAAAATCTTATATATATATATATATATATATATAATGAGTTTCGAGGAACTCAGTTCGATTTAGTTTCAGTCTCGGCCGAATCTCGCGTAGGTTAATAATCCGCGGTGCATGGAGAAGTGGTGGTGGGGGGGATGAGAGGCGCGAAAATGACCACAGAGAAATCAAGTCGTTCCAGTTTTGCTAATAAGGCCGGTTCGCCGTCGTTAATTGCCCTCCGTCACGCCGGTTGCTCCCTTATCGTGTGAAAGTAATCGTCACAGCTCTCGATAACGAAGGATTGTGAAAGAGCGCCGCGGCGTCGAAGATAGATTTTCAGGTTTCTCTTTTCTCCGGTTACACGCGTGTAATCGTTACTACCCTCGTGAAAGAGAAACTTGCCATTGTCCGTCGCGAGCACGGAAGTTTACGCGATCCGATGAGAATCCACTTTTTCCACTCGTTCTTTCCCCCAATCTTTCCTCCTCTTTGTTTATTTAACCTTGATTCTCCTCCAATTGCCAGTACGTGTCGCGCATCGATCGCCTTTTTACGTCGCTTACTTATCTTAATTCGATCCCTTCAAATTTTTTGCCTTCAAATTTTTCTCCCGTTTTTCTTCGATCTTTTGCTTAAGTAAAACCACGAGGTTAAGTTCTTATATATAAAGAACTTATATATATATATATATATATAAAATATAGGATATATATAATATAGAATATATATAATATAGAATATATATATATATATAAAATATAGAAAATTTGTATATACGTTTGAGAAGAATGAGAATTCGAAGAAAATGATAAATCGTCGGACAGAAATTGAGATGCATATCCGGCATCGAATATATACAATCGACGTTGGAGAAGGTTGAAGATAGGCGAGTCGTCCTTGAAACGTGCTAATAGACTTACTCCTTCTTTCTGTTGCAGCCTCAGCGAATGTTACTTTGCAGGCAAGGGGGCGGCCTTGGTTTTACCTCCGAACGAAAGGGCCAGACCCTCGAGAAGGGTATCCGCGGCAGGATGCGATATTCAACAACACTTGCAATCCATGTTTTATCTCCTCAGACCGGAGGAAACCCTCAAAATGGTGAGTTATTCCTCTAACTAAATTTCCTCTTTCCAACTAAATCCTCCCTAAATTTGTTTTTTTTTTTTTCGATAAATCTTTCGTTTCTCTTATACTGGTATAATAAATAAACGATACGTGAAATGAATAATACGAATAAAAATATTCGCTCGCGATCGATCGAACGCAACCGTGACATTTTACGCGTGCAAAAGTTCAAGGAGAGAATCTATTTTATCCGAAAGGTGCGTCGCAATCGATATCTCGAATCCGCGAATCGTTTGCCAATTCTCGGATCATTGGCGTTTCGCCGCTCCTAATTTTTAAATACACCTTCGATATAAATTCGAAATTTCCAATCGAGAGAGAGAGAGAGAGAGAGAGAGAGAGAGAGAGAGAGAGAGAGAGAGAGAGAGCGGAAACGGTGGTTTCCGTTCGGCCGCGACCTCGATGCGTCGCCGATCTTAAGCCCGGTTGGCTACCAGTTGCGTGGATCCCACGTGTCGCGCGTCACGTGGTCGGTCGATCGAGTCGAGAGGGATCGAGTCGAAGCGGCGCATTTCGCGGGTGGGTGGCGGGAGCGAAATACGGTAATCGGGATGGTGGTGGTCGGTGTATAGACGCGACACGCGTTCACGGTTATTAAAGCTGTCGGGATTCCTTGGCGAGCAGCGGCAGCTTCGTCGACTGGGAGAAACTGGTCCCTACAAGGACAACGAGGTAAGGGGGACGTACGATTCGACGCGGCTCGTTTCGTCCGCCGCTTTTCAGCAGGGCCCCGTTACTTTTTACGTACGTACGCGGCGTCCCCCGACTCGCCCCAACGTTTTACGCGGAAACTCGGCGATGTCAGTGACCCGTGGCCATTCCGATCATTCACTCTTCTCGTTCCAGCTTCCCCCCGCCCATCTACTTCACTCGTCCATCTTTACTTCCCTCCGTCCGTATCTATATCCCACGGATTTTCCTCGGATTTTCGCAGTCCGGGGAAGACGAATCGGCAATTTCCAATATTCGAACAATCTCGGGAAAAAAGTGGGCTATCTCGGTGCTCGAGCTCCGCTAAAACGGGTTTTACGACCGGCTTCTGGCCACCACCTACTTTGCTCCCTTTTGCCCTTCTCCTTCGATTCTTCTCTCGCTGCCGCGCCCCCTTCGATTTCGCAATTCCTCGCAAGCGAAAATTTCTCCTTTCTCGCTTCTTTCTTCTTTCTTCATTTCCCCAAAAAACAATCAAAACGCGATCAAAAACGCATTCTGAATTCTATTCTATTTCGAGAAATCGAATTTTTTTTTTCAACTTTTTCTTTCCTTTGTTCGATTTTCCCGTTCCAACGTTCTCGAAAGAAAGGAAGAAAGAAAGAATCAGGACTTGTCTCGGAAAATGACGTAACGCGTCTGCGCGAAAACGATCTCTACTTCCAAGACGAATCCCGCGCACGCGCAAATCCAAGGTTCTTCGAACGTTTTCGGTTGGACAGAGGCCAACAACGGCTCGGTCCACCTATTACGCGATACCGTGAACTTGGAACTGATCTTTATGTACTCAGAGCGGAACGTAAAATAGTATTTTTGCCCTCACCCGTTCACCTTCGCTCGAACGTACCGGATATCGTGAATTTACAAATGCAGGTGTAATCGGTGGCCTTCCTTCCCTACTACGATCGCTCGAATCTCCGCTTTCTCGCGTTTCGCGTCGAAAAAAACGGAAAAACTCGAGATTGGAAGAATGGAATGCGCGTGATCACGATTTTTCACAGTCGAGACCATTGAATGTTAATACGACGGATGTCCGTCGCGCGATCGAACGCATACGAATTTTAAATGATTTCTGCGAGTACGCTCTTTAAATTTAAGAATCGCGCATCCTAATGCAAAGCTGCCGGTATCGAGCGGACGACAATGGCCGATTCACGAATCGGTGCCTCGCATAGTTGCGATGCTGTTCCATTGTGCGATTTAGTCACGACACACTTTCGTCACTTCGAGAGAGTCACGTGACGCGGGTAGGGCGCACGTGAACCAAACTGGACGGTGCGGCGCGGCGGCGCGATAGACCACGAAATCCACACTCGCGCCAATCCATGGCATCTCCGTCCTCGAATATGGAACGTTCGCTTTAGCTCGTCGTTTACGAATCGCTGTGTACAAGGAGTGGGGAGGGAAGGGCGGGGAAAGCGGAGTGATGCGCGATTGCAGAAACGATGGTATCGCGCTGGTCCGTTCGTCACGGTCCGCGACCAAACGACTCGGGATTCGAGCGATTCTCATTCGCCGACAAAAGCCATGCGATTTTGCAACCGAGCCGTGTCAAAATGTGCACGCGTTCTGTCTTTTTTTTTTTTTTTTTTTTTTTTACGTAATTTCGATTATCTATCTGTATATATGTACGTATAGTAGTGATACGTGAGAAAATGAAAATATCCTCGCGCAATCCTCGTTTGTGCAACCTGATTTCGATCGTCGTTGGCAAAGAGTGGACAAGTTTCCGGATTTCGATACGAAGGAACAAACGATTCTCTCTCTCTCTCTCTCTCTTTTCTCTCTTTCTCGATTTGTAATTAATCGGGTTTTTACCGCACAAGCGTCGTAGAGGGACACACCTGCGCAACTAGAACGAACAGTTCTCGGACAGTGCGTGGACCGCACCTCGCAGAACTGGCGTTCGTTTCACCGATCCGTTTATTAGCTCGATAAAAACTCGTTGGTCAAGTCGGCTTGGCCTGCTCGGCTCCTCTCTGTATATACGTAAACCACGAGTTGGAAGAGTCCTACTGTTTTACAACGAATTCTACGTTTAATCGAATAATAAGAATACAAAATCGATCGTTCAATTTTTCAACGTTTCAGAGGATCGGAGATCTTCGATCGAGAAGAAAATTAATTTGTTTTTCGTCCGTTCACGAGATAGGGAACGACGACAGGAAGAAGAAGAAGAGTGCAAAATTTTTATCGGCATTCGAACAATTTCGAATAATTAATCTGTGTTTAATCGAGTCGCGGTTCGCGTTACACGTAAGTCGTTACACGGTACCGTTACTTACGTACCAACCTGCCTTGGGAATTTTATTTATCGTCAAATGCTTGTTCACTCGGGGATACGATGAACCCGATATTTCTCATAATCAAGAAAATTCACGCAATTTCGATTATAAAACGGATAACGCGTTTCGAGAGAAGTGTTAATTTTAGAGTGATATTTTAAAAAAAGAAAAAAAAATACGAAATTATTATATCCACGATAGATCGTAAATCACACGGCGAAGAATGATGTTGGCAAACAGAGATGGAAAAGTGGAACGAGCTCGTAAATAATAGCAGAAAACGTGTAATCGAATAAACGGAATGATTTTTCCACAAACTTTGTCCTTTTTTACGTATGATTCTCTCTTTCTTTCTCTCTATCTTTAACTCTATCTCTCTCTCTTTCTCTGTGCCTATGTCCGCCGACTTTCTCGACTATAACGGCGAGTAAAGAGATATCGTCGCGACAAAGCGAACGTTACGGCCGAGAAATACGCGTCCGATCCGCGTTGACCCCGATGTCTGTTTAACGATGTCCTACGAGAAGGGGACAAAGCTGGTGGAATAACAATGATCGGTTGGTTTAAAAGGCGACACGAAACACACGAATATCCGAAAATTAAACTCGCTCCACTTTTGAAAAAGCTGACACCGCGTTTTACGAACGCGAGCACTTTAACGTTTCTTCTTCCATTTCTTCTTCTTCTTCTTACGTTGTTCACGGTTTCGCTTTATCGAGCAACGGAACAGGCATCGCTGAGCCGAGTTGAGCTCGATACGCGTAATTATAATTGGTGCGCGGTGAAAGTAGCGAGAGCTTTTTCTTCTTTTTCGGGATATTTTTATTTTTTTTTCTTTTTTTACGATAGACAAAACGGAATAAGATTCGCGAGATAAATTCGTTCTCGAAGAGCGCGCATCGGTTATTATTCTCGTTTTTTCGATCGAAAACCGACGGATGTCTGCGGTAAGCCCCGATACTCGCGTCACGCGTAATTGGATCGTTCTGAGAAAGTTCACCGACTTTCGGGCCTCGCATTTAGATCGGCCAACGTAGTTTCTCGACGAGAAGGAGGTGGAGGAGGAGAAGGGGGTATCTTTCCAAAAACCGTCCAAGTTTATTCCTCATTTTCGATATATATTCGTCCCCTTTTTCCCGTCTCGCTGATAAAATCGGACGGTACTTCGTGCTCTCGTAACTCTCACCGAGACCTTTAACCCTTTCACCGCTAAGGAAAAAAGCCTAGGAAACGGAGATTTCCCGAACCGCGCCTACACTGTCTAAAAACTACACTGTGTTTCTCTTTAAAATTATACATGAAATTTTTATCCCAAAGGAAAAATTATTTTAAATTAATTTTAAATTATTTAAAATTAAATTAATTTTATCCCAAATTTCTATCCCAAGGATGAATCTGGAATACACGTTATTCGGATTGGAAAAATGAGGAGATTCGTTGGCTGCGATCGCGGCAACGTGGGAACGTATCATCGATCGCGGATAGAAAGGGAAAAAGGAGCGATCGGGGACCTTTTAGCCGCCGCGACTCGCTTTCGTTTCGCGCGCAGCCATATCCTATAATACTTTCACGGTGGCCTTTCGCGATTCCTCCTCCTCCTCCTCCTCCTCCTCCCTTTCCTCTACGAACCATCTATTTGATCCAACAACCATCTCGAAAGGGATCTGCACACGCCTACATTGGCGATCGCCACGAACGTGGAATCGAGCGACTGACGAACACGCGACCTTGGATAACCCGTCCCGCGTTAATCTCCGCTTCAAGGACGTGTACCACGTATGACGAACGATCCGAACGTGTTGTACGTGCAGGTACTTACTTAGAGAGAGAGAGAGATTGCGTGCTTTCGAGTGTCGTCTGAGAGCACGGCGGAAACGTCTCGAGATGTTATCAAACTCTCCCTCTCGATGTCCCATCAAGCGTCGCTTAGCTATCGAGAAGAATATGAAGTTTGACGCTAAAGTTTCGATTTTTTTTTTTTTCATCCGAAACGCTCGAATCTCGCGTATTTTGGATGAAAAAAATTGGATTAAATGGAAGCTCTGGTGGACAGATAGTTATCGATGGTAGATTTAGCGGATTCGATCGTTTTGTCGGGACATTGGCTGGCCGATGAACCGTAACGTATTCGTGCGATCGAATCTCTCTCTCTTTCTCTCTCTCTCTCTTTCTCTCGCTCGCTCGCTCGCTCGCTCCAGTCTCGAGAACCGTTCGCGTCTGTATTGGGACAGCAATCTGGGTCGTTGTATGTCATACGCGATTATGCGCGTAACGCGGCTGGATAAAACACGAGGAGAAACGCAATCGTGACGAGATATCGATCGCGAAGCAACCGAGTTTTAAAACTTCTTTTCGTCGTTCCACGATATTCCACGATTTTCCTTTCCTGTGTTATCTGTCGTTTTCGCGATAATTATTCGCTATAAACGAACACGACGATTAATAACGATTGTTATTATCGTGTTAGGGTCGTGTTACGAGATCGCACGGATACGAAATGCGAGAGAAAAATTTTGAAAAATTACGCGATTTTATCGAATTCGAGTGAAAAAAAAAGAAAGAAAAAATATAACGAGGTGAACGACACGTAAAGTCGTATACACGTATACATTTTGTAATCTGCAAAGATTTTGACGATCGTCGCCAATGCGTTAATTTTAATCGTAAAAACGTGGACGGTTTATTCTTATCGCGGAAGGAAACGTGCGCAAACGGTTCGCAAGGAGACGTAGGTTGTTTAATTAACCGTTTAATGGAGTCAAGTGTGGATAATTATCGGGCCCGGAAGTGCAATGTCCCACCGGTTGAACGCGCCGTCGGACCGAACGTTTCAATTCTCCGTTTAAACTCTCTTCCACCGTTTAAGCCGTCACCTTTTTTCTCTCCTTTTCTATCTTTATCCATTTCCAACGTTTATTCTTGTCCATTCCAAGTTTTATCGCGATGTCGTTAAAACGCCCGTTGTGGATGAGAAGCGATCGCTTTTAAAGTTGGTAAAAAAAACTATTCGTGCGCGCGCACGTATATGTGTGCGCACGCGTAAGAAACGAAGGTGGATAAGAAATGGAAAAGGAAAAATAAAACGCAGGATGTTCTTACTATAATTTCTCGACGCTGCTTTCTTGCAAACCTCGCTGCAAACCGTTGAAAGTGATTTTGCTTCTTACGCGTATAAACACGTATAACCGCGGAACTTGAGTTTTTTTTTTTTTTAACCAAACTAGTCAGTCCGTTGTTGTTACACACGGGATCTCGACTCGCAAGTTGCAAGTTTTTTCTTTTCTCTTCGAATAGGAAACGGGAAGTAGATCGAATGTTTTTTAAAATCTTAAAATTCCTGCTTACCTTAACTATCAACAAAAACTTCAACAACATACTACGTGATTTCTTTTTTTTCTTTTTGCAAATTCAAACTTGTCGAATCAAAAATCGATAAAAAAGAAACGCTCGAGAAAAGTATATATTCAAAAAGAGTATTTACCGTACTCGGAGATTCTCTTCGCATTTCTTCGCTTCGTTTCGTTTTAATTGGAACGAATTGGTGAAGCGACCCGAGGGTGCCTTAAGCGCGTTATATAATCCAGCCTGCGCGTTTGTTTTATTGCGCGAAAAAAAAGAAAAGAAAGGAAAAGATGTCAATGTTATCGTTCGTTCGATCTTTTAAAAAAAAAAAATCATAATATCCATCATAACCAATGATGCACGAATCAATATTACGTTCACGACGCGCGCGTTTCATGAATAGTCAGTGATGCATTTTATTAGGCGAAAAACATTCCAACACCTTCTTCGCGTTCGCCTCTGCAATTTGCATTCGAACGATAAGTGTCGAGTAAATATTCATTAACTCCAACGCTTGTTTTTTTTTTTTTTAAACAGATCCCCAATATTTTCGATGCATGTTTAGGTTGAGTAAACAGTCCTTATTATACCATGATATTGAAATAAACGTTATTAAATGGAAAACACGAATCGAATATCACGGAAGAAACACGAACGAATCGATAACTCGTTTTTCAATCTTCGTTTCAATTTTTCATCGTGTAATTTTATCTCCTACCCTCTTTTTCTCGAGAATCGATTCGAAATCAGAGTAATCGTGATATTTCGAAGACATTTCTTAGAAATCTTTTCTCCGGATATCGTTATCGGTGTTAGAGAAAAATTCCTCTGGTGTGTGTGTGTGTGTGTGTGTGTGTGAGGGGGGGTAATGGAACATTGGGTTTTAATATCGATAGAAAGCAACTATACTTCTCCGCGATTCCTCCCTGTTTCGGTGTACGAGTTGTCCGAAATCTCCTCCCTCTCTCATTTCTTACCACTCTCGATCGAAGTGAAACGTTGTTGGAAAATGTGGAAAAGTAAACATTTGTTATCGAATCGGGTGTCAGTAACACACGAAACACGGTCCGTTCTGATTTCAGGCGGTGAAACTGGAGTCGGTGCATCCAGGAAGGACGAGATACCTGGTGGTAGTATCCTGTACTGGAAGGCAGGATGCGGAGGAAAGCTGCCTTCTCGGTATCGATTGTCACACTAGGGCGACCGTTGGTCTTGTACTTCGGGTTCTGGCCGACACTGCCATTACTCTCGACGGCGACGGGTATGTTGCCCATTTTTACTTCTTTCTCTCTCTACCCTCTCCCCGTTTATCGCCATCTTACATCTTTCTTTCTGTCTCTTACTCTCGTTTTCGCGAATTGAAAAAAAAGATATACGCACAATCGCTATTATAACGAACCGTTCTTTCCATCAAGCTACCGCGATCTGAAACGCGATAAGAAGGGTTTATTTATTTTTGTTTTTTTCAATTGGAAGTGGAACGGCAGCTTGGGAAAGCTTGCCGGATTTTACGAGTTATCGGATTTTTGCACCACTCGGTCAGATATTTCCGCACTTTCTCCTCTTTATTCCGCGGTGGAATAAAAACGACGACGAATCGGTGGACCAACCCGCGATCGAGCCTGCCTTCCCATGCGTAACGCGGATTATTTTCAATCTCGCTAAAATCTTTGGGTATCCACTTTCTAACCGGTCAAAGTCCCCTTAGTCTCTCGCGTGTCACGCACGCGTTCACGCGCCACCGTACTAACGTCGTGGGTCCACGCTCCGTGAAACGACGAAACGACGAAATTCCATTCCTTTGTTCCTTGTTCGGATAATCGACCAAGTTTTAACGAACTTTTTGCAACGGTCTGAAACGTG
The DNA here is from genome assembly GCF_014066325.1 of Apis laboriosa. Classification (NCBI taxonomy): domain Eukaryota; kingdom Metazoa; phylum Arthropoda; class Insecta; order Hymenoptera; family Apidae; genus Apis; species Apis laboriosa. Next base: position 6,150,330 of record NW_025223501.1, read on the forward strand.
GTGCGCGCACGCACAGCGCATGCGCACGAGTCTGTCCGGTTCCTTTCGACTCGTGCATGCGCAGTGAGTCATTAGCGTGGCACGCGGCGGTACGCGCGGACTCTCGCCAATTAGGCGAATAAACCGCGGTTCCAAACGGTACAGGCCGGAGCGCGTTGATCGCGGAGAGGTGAACGCGAAGGTCACCACCGCTCTCTTTTCCACCAGACCCCTACACTCCTCGCACCTTCTCTTCCCTTCTAGAGAGAAATGGAGCGCGTTACCGTAAGCGGCGTTAGAGTAGCAAGGTGGTTGACAGGTGAGCACCAAGGTCATCAAGGAAGGTCGCTCTCCACCGTTCGCCGATCGATCCGTCCAAAGGACTCGCGCCTTTTCCACGCGTCATCGCGCGGTTGAAATTTTCCATCGACCGAACTTTTTCCGTTCCATTGTTGGAGGAGAAAGATGCAAAGTTGCAAAGCAAATTTCGCGAGTCGAGTATAATATAATTATGAAAGTTTGGAATTCGTTCTCGTTAAAAGTCACTGGCCGATGAAATAAAAGCCACCGCTTAACGATGACAAATTTCTTCTTCTCTCGTTTTCTCTTCCCTCGTTTCGCTCGAGCGTGCCACCTACCACGGGAACGTATTTAAACGCGGTTGGTTCGAGACGGTGAATCACGCGGCCAATTCGCGGCAAATTAGCGATAAAGAGGCGGTTGTTAGCCGAAGAAGGAAACTTGAGAAGGAAAAGAAAACTCGTGCGTCGCGGATGATTTCTTTTTTTTTTTTCCACCAATATCTTTCTTTTCCTTCTCTCGCATTATTCGATGTCGGCTAATTTTTAGTTACGAAGAAACGTTAACAAGCGATATCTATTATAGCGGTTCGGATTCGAAAATTCACGATTTCGATCGATCTATCTCACGCGCAAATTCGTAGCTACGGAAGTTTCCCATGAAGAATTTAACCATACGTTCGCATCACGATCGATCAATTTGTTAAACCGTCGATCTCGTTCGAAGCGAATCGAGGAAAATTTCGTTAGGCAAGGACGGCGAGTACCGTTCGATCGCGGAATCGGAATGATTTTCCCGGAAACGATGCGGTTAGAATAAAGCGACGCGGCGTGACGTTGGCGTGGCCGGTGATTTTGCACTTCCCTCTCCCTCTCTCTCTCTCTCTCTCTCTCTCTCGATCTTTTACATAATGCGTAATTAACGGTTATACTAGATGTGCACTGCGTGTTGTAACGCGACGCAACAAGGGAATTACGTTACCGTTGTAATTTCATGGCAGCCGCGTCACGTCGATTACACGCCTTCGAACGATTTTAATTCTCGGTTGATCGTATATATCGAAAATTTGGTCGAGTAACGAGGCTATAAATGTCTGAAAAAGTCTCGATAAGAGACTTCGATCCGACAATTTTTTTTTTTCTTCAATTTTTCGCAATTTTTCGATACTCGAGAATTATCGTATATAACTCAACGTGGAGCGTTCCCGTTCCCTCGTTGCGCGCTAGATCGACAGATAACGCTGTACACGGTCTACGATACGCGACCTCGGGATTATATTTGACTCTTTGTTAATCCCTCGTAAGCATTCCTCCTACGTTACCGGCAAATTGTACGCCGGATTAGGATACTTAGCATGGGAGCACGCGGCTAACTTTAGAAACCCTTTCACTCTAAAAACGATACGCTCTCTTTGTTTGCGTTACCACACCTTGTACACCGCGCGTTATACTCGAACGCGTGCTCGTACTCGTCCCTCCCGTGCATTTCACCTAAATTTTCGAGGGATCTCGTTATTAATAATCGTATCGCGGCATTTTAACGAACGAAACTCCAGATTCGACGGATGAAAAACTGTCGATGGATATATCGTATTTACAGAGGGTTAAGAGAACGCGTTGAGTAGGATGTAAGAACGAAGAAGAGAGAGATAGAGAGAGAGGTCGAGCACGCTCGAAAATAGCCATCGAGCTGCGTAGAACGAGGAAGTCGATCCGTTTTGGCCCACGATAAAATAGCTGGTCGATCGACGATCGACCGAGCCATGACCACCGTGTATAAGGTGAACCTCCTAACTTCGACCCTCGACACTTCCCCATTCTCATTCTTTTTCTCTTTTCCGTTGTTCCAGAGGCTTCAGCGTCAGCGTTTGCGGTTCCCAGCACATCTTCAAGCCGGTATCGGTTCAGGCGATGTGGTGAGTTTCATCTCTTTTTTTCTTCCACTTATTTTCCCCTCCTCCCTTCAATCATCCCTTCCCCGTTTATCATTATTATTATTTACTCCCGATAATCTCCCCCGACGATCCTTCGATTCGATCCAATTCAAAAATTAATAATCCTTAATAATCCCAAATTTATCATTCTATCGTTATACGTAAGCTCGAAAAAATTTTCCAAAAAACGTCGAATCACGTAAATCGGAATAATTAAAAAATCGAATCGTAAATTTCCATATACAATCCCTGAGACAAACGAATCGGATGGTGTGGAGGAACGATGATATAACTAATAAATAATAATAATTACAACGGATGGCCCGAGACGACACCCACAGGATACAGGATCGGTCCACGGAAAGGGTTCCACCCACGCAGACGCCTCTCTCTCTCTCTCTCTCTCTCTCTCTCTCTCTCTCTCTCTC